>NC_143208.1:4363578-4675263 GCF_030267445.1 Bombyx mandarina
AATTGAAAGTCCAACAATTGATCTCAAAATGATGTTTACATGTCAAATTTATTTTCTTACTTTTCACTTTACTGTTTGTGTTGGTGTAATGTAGGGAACAACTTTCTTAATATGTATCATTAATAATACTAAAGCCAAATAAAACAATGCCAAAATATTAGATAGTTCATATAGCACTGTAAACTCTTACTGTACTAAGGCACGAACTTGTGTGTAACTTATTATGAGAGATGTAATACTCGTTTGTATTAATTTCTAAAACATTATGATCTACATATCTATAAATAATTAAATAAAGTAATCAATGTTATAATCATCACTTTTTTATTCAATTGGTATAGTGATCTTTGTTCTACATAAAATAGGATGTTTGCTTGTAGTGGTAGTGACATGTCCCTTAACAAGTACATAAAAAGTGGAAACAGATATCTGAAACCTTTTTTAAGTACTCACCACAACAAATCTATCGAAATCTAATGGCAAGCTTGAAGAGCGTCTGTGGGTGTCAGAATCTTAATATTTGCCATTCCAGTCATCTAACATCTTAATCTGATGATAGCATTGGTCATAGCGTGAAGACTTTTACTGAATAATGAACGGTAGAACAGCCATAAACACTGAGCAATATTTTATAATTCATCTGAAGTATTCACGAAAGTAACTCATAGGCATTGGGAACTGTAGCTTACTTAATAGGTAGAATGGGTGGATCAACCATTACAATGATTATATAATCCTCTTAATGAACGAACCCCCTCTTTAATATATTTAAATTGCAATTCAAATCAACAATTAATAGGACTATCACCATGGAAGACCATCCCTGTCCACCATATTGATAAGTCATAACTCAAGGACCTAGCACAATTACATGCATGCATTCCTAAAATATGCAGCTGTTTATTAATGATATTCTAAAATACCTACTCACTTGTCAGTGTCAGAATAGTTTCCATCAAGATTGTTCAGCTGGCAACCATACACTTACCTCACTAACCAATCTGGCTCTGGGAGTTTTTATATCTATATTTTAGCACTTCTTTTATAGTTAATACAGCACGAAGCTGCCTTGGTTGCCCTACTAACTTTTAGACTTGAGCTACTTGGGAGCTGATGTTTCAGAGTGTACTGGGTAGGGAGGTAGAGTAGCGGTAATTGAACTTATTATCTTATTATTTCCTTTTTTCTTTTTCTTGTATTGTTGGATGAGCCCACGGCCCACCTGGTATTGAGTGGTTACCGGAGCCCATAGACATCTACAACATAAATGCTGCCACCTACTTTGAAACATGAGTTCTAAAGTCTCACTTTTAACAATACAACGGCTTCACGGCAGAAATAGGGTAGTGGTACCCACCCTTGCAGACTCACAAGACGGTCACATGTCCTGGTGAAACTGGAAAGGCCTTCGGGCCACTAGTAATCTTTCAATCATAAAAAAAAAACTCAGAAGACGTCCTTCCACCAATAATAACGCAAATTATAATTTTGTGGATTTGATTTTTATTACACGATGTTGTTCCTTCACCGTGTGAGTCAATCGTGAACATATGTGTTAAGTACGTATTTTATTGGAAAAATTGGTACCAGCTAGCGGGATACCAACACCGATGCATCGCTATATACGAATGCACTGGACGTTTCATTCTTTAGGTCACGACGACTTGAAATATCTCGGGAGTCCATAGTACAAAGTAAGGGGCAATCCATAAAGTACGTCACACGTTAATGGGGAGGGGGGGTATCACCGAAGTGTGACATCGTGTGACAAGGGGCATGGGGGGGTCAATACTTTTGTGACGTCACATGTTAAAATTTAAAATACTAAAACGCAAAGTTTGTATGTGAATTAAAAATTTTAAAAATTTACAAACTTGATCTATATTTATTAATAATTTTTTGATATATATTTATTGATCTATATTTATTAATAATTTAGCGAAAATTCGTCCTCAAAGAATTGCGGCTAGACGTGCCCGAGAAATTCTCTGTTTAATGAATGATGACGATGCTTTATGGATGGAAGAGAATGATGTCGACACTAAGGATGTTCCTGACGTTCAAATTCAGAACGAAAATGAAGTGCCTGATTTACCAGTAATAGCTGATATAAAAGAGTGGATCCAAAGTCCATGGACACTCGATAATTAAGTTTTTTATCTTTAATTAATATAATTAATCGTTTATTATTATCTAACTAGTCGTTTGTTTTTTCGGTTTTATGAAATGTTGGACTTTATGTTGATTTTATTAGATTATTATTTAATAAAAATAAGTAAAAAATGAAAATAGCTGTTTTCTCTCGATTATTTTTAAATACATACATAAATTTAAAAAATGTGTGACGTCACATCAGGAGGGGGGGGTTATAAAAATGTGACAACCTGTGACAAGGAGGGGGGAGGGGTTCAAAAGTCCTAAAATTCGTGTGACGTACTTTATGGATGGCCCCTAACGATAGCTACCTACTGCTTGATTGATATAAAATATCTAGCAAGAACACGTCTGCGTACGTTCCAGTCCTATAGTTGGGTCATAATTTATACATCCCAGCGTCATTTATTTGACAACATAAAAAAAAACGAACGGCCATAAAGTCGCATCGTCGATAGACGTAATCTCAGTGATCTTTTTTTATTTTTCAATGTCGAACACCTTCGTTCTTTTTACCGTATGTGCTAAACTACTGAAATTCACTGAATTGATACATTTTTAAAAGGTACCACCACGCCACATTGTTTTAAAAAATTATATTGAACTATTCCTTAGTAGAAAATTGACTTACCTTCTAGTCGGCTGCAGGATCGCCTGGCGTCGATATAAAAATAAAACCCATTCATGAACAATAATAACATTAAGTTCCTATTATTTTACAAATTAGATTTATGAGTTATGTTTTTCATAAACGTTTTGTTTACATTACCATTTAGTTTGTGTATAAATGGGAATAATCGTAAAGTATTGTGGTTCATTGTTTTATTATACGTATATTAAATAAGAAGTTACATATTTGTTAATCGTATACATTCTAAACAGCTAGTCTTAAAATTTATAATGATTTTTTTTTTTTCAGAATAAACATCTATATTTTTATTTCTCTAACATTTATAAACTACTTCCAAAGTAAATGCACATGTTACTAGGTATTTATTAGTAAAATAATCAGAACTAATAAAAATTGTTTTGTTTGATTATTGCTTTATAATATGTTTCTTAATTTAAATGTGCTGCAATTCTACTTTACTTTGCCAATAAGTAATATTAATTTAATAGCACACATATAACTGTTCTACTGAAAATGTGCCAAATGAGATTTTTGTTGTAATAAATCGAAAATTAACCACCGTCTCTTTGTTAAATTCATCTTTAAACAAAAAAAAAATGATTAAGCTAATCCAAAAAATTTAGAGTATGCTCGAAGTCAAACAAACATCTAAAACACCTAAGTAATACTCGTTAATTTGGGCTTAACTAGGTACATCTAAACACCAAGTACATTATATTTTGTTAATAGAGTAGATAGAACAGTAATCTATTATATTAAAATTTCAAAATCATTTAAAACTTGCCTATGTTTTATTTATGTATCACATGTACTCCCTCCCATGTTTCCGATACATGATCCTATCAGTTATTAATAATATAGACGTCGAAATGAATGAACGAAAGTTGATAAAATGAAAAGATGTTACAGCATATTAATTGATAAAAAAATAATACGGAATTGTATTCATATTTTTCCTTTTATGACATCTCTCTCTCTCTCTCTCTCTCTCTTCAATCGGTCCCTCATTGCTGAGGATCGTGACTCCGTCCGATTCCGTCAACCAGCAGTCTCCATCGATCCCGTTCTGTAGCTTGGTGGAGTGCGTCGATGACAGGCGTTTGCAGTTCCTCCGCTATTTCCTACTATCTGAGAAAACGGATACGTAACAAAAACGAATATAGAATTTGCGTTGCTTTGATACATTTGATCGAGAATCGTTCCTGAAAACGAGGCAAATCAATAAAGTTAATACTAATGCTTTTTGCACGCAATGTAACAAACAGCGTCCGCGCGGTTCACGTTACTACACACGTTCCGAGGTGACGTCATCGAATCACCTTCACTATTGACAGCGCGTCGTGTCACGAAATGCTAACGATTTTCGACGATTTTCCATTAATGTTATCCGTCATAATACTAACCACTGTGACCGGTCGGCTTCACAAACTGTTTTCTTATACCCATACTTCTTCTTCTCCTCAGTCGTGACACTCTTGACAGAATGGTCGTGATACTATAATATAGTAAATACTTTATTACTACAGTACCGTCGCCCTAAGCATGTTATTATGGATCCTCCCGAACCATTCACGGTGCTTTTAGGTACCTCAGGTACCGGTCACCGTCCTCGCCGAACTCCTCGCTTGCGACTAAGGGCTCGACGAGTAAATTAACCCATAGACACAGCACACAGAGTTTCTCAGTGGGTCGCGTTTCCGATCCGGTGGTAGATTCTGCGAAGCACTGCTCTTCCTAGGGCCAGTGTTAGCAACTCTTCCAGTTTGAGCCCATGAGCTCGCCTACACCTTAAGGTGAAGCTGAAATAGCCTCTAAGGCTATCAGCATAGGTAGGAAAAAAATCTACAGTGCTGATTACATTTCGATTAACATTATCGTCAGCCGTAAGGCATAGACAATTGCTAAATACAGAAACAGATAAGATAAAGATGCGCAATAACCATGCAGTATTAAGATGATGGTTCTTGGGTCTCATTACTTTGTTCCATTATTGCAGCTCTTGCGATGTTTCTCCATCTAATGCGGTTCCTAGCGGTGTGGGGACATTCCGGTACGCTACTTTGCGTACCGCTCTTAACAAGATCCGTCCAACGCAATGGGGAATGACCGCGTGGGCGCTTAGATTCGACTTTAGCTTGAATTACAATTCTCTCCACACAATTTTGATTTCGAATCATTTTTAAAGGATTTGAGAGCTTGTAATAGAAAGTAAGTAGCACAATCGACGATGGTCCTTTTTCAAGAACGAACACTCTTTTTATATTATTTTACAAACAAATCTCCTTTTAGCTAAGTGCAAGTATATGTATATTCGAATAATATAGATGAAAGTCTAGTCTTTTTTAACGTCAACTGTAATTATGATGCCAAACATTGTTTTTCGTTTACAGTTTCATCTAAAGCGCTATTACGATAAATTATCGGCCTTTCAGCTCCGTTTGAATATTCGTGGCACTTATATTTTACGAAAACGAAACAAAAGAACAATTTGACATAGAACAATGAAAACATTCTTCCAACTGTTCGAAAATGGGTTGAAGTTTTTTTGAAAACTAAAATGAAAATGTGCTTGCTGTTTCTTCTTTTTTAAGAACTCCAAGAATCAATTATAACTTATAGATGTTTAGTCCTTGCTGACAGCATTTCCCTGATTTTCTTCTGAAGATTTCTAATGTTTCTAGTGTTCTTTTTCTTGGGTCTATTTCCTTCTTAAATACTGAAAATAATTTGTGAAAAAAGGTACTTTATTTTTATAAGACACTTATAATGTTAATGGCTACAAATGGACTTAAAACCAATTTTATTGTAATGCGTTTCGGTTTGAAGAATGGAACAACCATTGTACTATAAAAACTGATAATAAAAACTCAGTTACCAAGGTGGGTGCCGGTTGCGTTAATGTCTATAGCTTCCAGTAATCATAAGCTTCCAGTAATTTTTACTGGTGGTGCGACCTCTCATGAGTCCGCACGGGTAGGTACCACCACCCTGCCTGTTTCTACCGTGAAGCAGTAATGCGTTTCGGTTTGAAGGGTGGGGCAGCTGTTGTAACTATACTGAGACTTGATACCTTAGAACTCAAATCTGAAGGTGGGTGGCTTTATTTACGTTGTAGATGTCTATGGGTTCCGGTAACCACTTAACACCAGGTGGGCCGAAAGCTCGTCCACCCATCAAAGCAATAAAATAAAAAATACTAACACTAGGAGGGCCGTAAGCTCGTCCGCCAGCTTAAGCAATTAAAAAAAAACACAAGGTTATGAATTTAATAGGCTTCTGTTCAGTGGAAAATTTTTTTGTTCAGTTTCTTTTCAAGATTCTCATTTTTGTACTATCATAAAAAAAAATTAGACTTACCCAGTTTATGAACAGATGTTGTGACTCCCAGTCCGTTGTTTTACAAACATATAACATTCAGTTCTTAGGTTTGTTCATACGGAATTTGGAAAACTGGAATGAAAATTAAGTATTAATGAGTAACGCCATTTATTCACTGCAGATATAAAAAATAATATGTGTCATATTTATGCTTTTCGGAACAGCGATAAATACAAGCTCACTATCCAAACAACAATAAAAGGTTGTCTTTATTTTAATTTTATAACTTTTCTAGACCTTTTTGACATCAAGAAGCTATTTTGATAACACTCTTGATAGTCTTCTGATAAACAACTTCTTTTATGTTATTAAATTTTAAAATTCAGACTGCGGTTGGTTTTTGTATGTTGCATGCAGCTATTTAACATCATCTCAGATAGCTATCCTCCTCGATAAAAGTGTAATTAGTTGTATTTTACAATTTTATTTATAAAATTCTAAACTTACGGTATGAGCAGTTTCAATAGGCTGAAAATCGACTCAGAACTTAGACTCTGCTTCCAATGAGAGAGTATCGTACTCCGAAGTAATCAGAAGACGCACTAAACAGTTTCAGACGAAAAACATTAAAAGTTTATTGGCAGCGCAACACTTTGCATAATTAGATGTTTTGTTCGCTTATTATCAAATTCTCTGGGAGATTTGATTCAGAAATCCGCTTCTACGAAGTGGGAACGGCGAAATCTCACTACGTTTTGGATCAGTAAAAGGTGTCGTCGTCTCAATCTGTTCAAAACCCGAACATGCGCACTTTGTACAATGTGAGGCGCACACTCGATTTTTGATAACGTCAATACTACCAGGGTACCATGAAAACGTAGTGGTTCAAGTGAACAGAGTTTGAAAATTGTTTTGTTTCATTCCCATTTATTTACTGTGATCATTTAGAGTAATCGAAAAAAAAACTTTAATTTATCTACATACCTACTTATCTTTTAATTGATAGGTGTATTGAAGATCACACGTCATAGCTTGCGTTAGGCGCTGATCTGAATCGATCCGAAAGATTATCTGCAAACGAACTAATATAGCTGACAATACGTTTTTTAAAAGAGCTCCAGGGAGCTTACTGTCTTATAGTTACATTCATTGGGAAAGACTGCAAAAGCATAATTCAATAGACATTAATAAAATTCAAGCTCAAATTCAAGCTTAAAATTCAAGCAACTCAAATTCACATTGTTCTTGTTAGATGTCATTATTAAAATACCTACAACATTTTATCTTCAGATATTAGTTCATTTAATACACAACAATAAAAATTAAAAAGCCATTTTGGGGTTTTATTACATACCTACACCTGTGAAATCGGTCAGACAATAGCAACTAGAGGGAACCATTTTTGAAAGCATGGTTTCATTGAAGGGCGATAGATGGCGTTTCAATGTCATATTCATCTATATTGGAAGAGCTTGCGTTGTATTTATGTAGTCCTATTACTCGTACAACCAAGACCAGACATGCAGTCCTGCGGAAAGACAAATATTGAATTAAAAAAAAAAAGCTAAAAGTATCGTCGTTTTGAGCTCAGCAACATTCGTAACTTATTCGCTTTGTGTAAACCACATAATATAAAAAAATAAACGAGTATAATTCCTGTTAAAATATTAAATAAAAATTAGCTTATTTGAGCTGACAACGGTCGCGATCTTAATTTATTGTAAAAATGGTGTACCTACACCTCAGATCAGAACACATGACGGTACGGTAGTAAGTACCACCGTGTGGGTTGACAGTAAAAAGCGTCAGTTAAACAGAACCTACGTAACTGGATGCGGAAATTTTCATCCGCTCGCTTACCAGGAGAACATAATTTGATGAAACTTTATTATAACACTGCAGCATCGTCACGTCTAATGAAACGGATCATCTTTATAAATCTTTAACTTTAAAATTAATTAAATTATAACCCGTATTTTTAAAATAATTGTACTAAATTTGAAATTTTTGTTGACTTTTCAATTTTAAGACAAAATGTCATATATGTATGAGCTTGAGGCTTTCATCATATTACCGCAGGAGAAATTGCGGTAATTTGTATTAAAACTTATTGAATTAGATTCGGCTTAACTGAAAACTCCTTCGTCAAACCAAGTTTGAAAGGAGGCCTCGGTCGTTAGAAACCGTACGACTGGTTCGGCTGGGCCACTTAACTTACCATGATTTGGGATATACAGGGATACAGTTCGCCTCAGAATAGCTAGACTCTTCAAATATGAAAATAATCGAATAATCTACTAAAAATTCGATCTTACAGGCTGCAGTTAAGATGCATTTAGTGTTAACAATAATTTTCGTCAGGCATTTTTTTCTTCTTATTGCATTGTATGCAATGTAAGTAGAATCCATCGGCAAAAAACTAAAGAAATAAATACACAATAATATTATTATAAAACCGCAAAATGATATTCCTATCGTCAATCAAAACATTTCGTGGAGTTTGGTGCGAAATTCATGAGTTATTCAAATTTGACTGCATTGCCCTTTGTTTTGATTTTGATATTATTCCGGTCTCAATAGTGGATTTGGTAGTGTGCTGTCGACTTACGTCTTACATGTCGTGACCGTGTGTGTATCTCCGTACGGGATACAATACTTAGGTGTAGAAAGAACATCTTTGCAATCATATGATCCTAGTACACAGTATGAAAAACGTGACTCATGACGAGGTTAGGTATTTTAGTAATAATAAATAATAAAAATCATACACACTGTATTTATGATTTGTGAATCAAATCTATACTAATATCTAATCTACACTGGTTTTTACGGATGTTCCTTTATAACTACTGAACCATGCATCCGATTGACTTAAAACTTGGTATCCATGTAGAAAATACATGTACTCAATGGATAGGCTAATATTTATATGAGTGTTGGACTCCCTAATAATAATGACTATGATTATTAATGTTAATTTGAAATGCCCAGCGAGTACGGCTACTTATTTATAAAATTTGAAAGGTTACATACATTACATCAGTTCTTATAATTTACTTCTCTTACTAGGTTAAATCTACATTCTTAATAAGCAATAATTTTTGGGAGCACAGTGAGTAATTAATTTTAAGAACATAGCAGCATTAAAATTTTCTATATTTCATGATGTCCTAGTGTTAGAACCAGTGCTTGCGATTTGAGTTTGTCGTAAGTCACCGACCGAGTTTGTTGCAGCTAGCGCACCGCAGGATGGCGCGGTAACAAAAAATCATTATTTAAATTATAAGAACTTTTACAGTATAGTCTCAAGCCTCGGATAATTTACAGTCCTGTAATGAATTCGAAACGTCTGAAATAATACACATAATGATAACAATAAATGCGAAATTAAGCCGTAAAAAATAGTTTTATGTTTCTATCATTCGCGAAAATTTTAAATAATACCTAGTTTTACTACTTTAAACTTTATAAAATCATGTTTATTTAAATCGTCAGTTTGTAAAAACGTTGATTGTGTGATTGAGAAACAAACCACGTCAACAACACGCATATAATAAATTTCTTCGTCATGTGCGTTTTGGAGCTGTTTTTATCCCGGTATAGTCATCATCGAAGTCTCAAGTCGTCTACTAGGTTAACATAAATGTTAGAAGATTAATAAGACCAATATGGTATAGCGCTATCAGTACATACGTAAAATACAAATAAAATGTTCGGAAAGTGAGAAGAAGACTAAGTTTCTAGTTTCTTCAGAACTGTAACTCTAACTTTACAGTTTCGTTTCAATGACCAATAAAATTCCAACTTGACAAATGAAACTTTTCTGATCGAAAATTATCAATGAATTTTTCTGACGGACTTGTCGTGTGTACTGTGGAAGTCATGTACGATCTACGTATCTGTTTGTATTTCTTATAAATTCATTTGAATATTAAAGTACCTTAATGTCCTTTACGGTGAATAAATAATTGTAGAGTCTATATTTTCGGATGTGTGGAAATGATTTTTTTTTTTTTTTCCTACCTATGCTGATAGCCTTGAGAGGCTATTTCAGCGTACCCTAGCTTGTGTAGGTGAGCTCGCGGGGCTCAAACCGGAGAATTGCTAACACCGCCCTAGCAAGAGCAGTGCTTCGCAGAATCTACCACCGGATCGGAAGCGCGACCCACTGAGAAGATCCGGCGAGAAACTCAGTGGGCTGTGTCTGTGGGTTAGTTCGCTCGTCGAGCCCTTCGTCGCAAGCGACGGGTTCGACGAGGACGGTGACCGGTGCTTGTATTGCCTAAAAGCACCGTTAATGGATCAGGAGGATCCGTGATGACGTGCTTTGGACGACGTCGACGGTTTACCAATCGGTCTACAGGATCGGGTATGTAATTTCCAGCGGCTACGATGAGAGGGTTCTCATGTCGTGCCGCCTTCTCAAAATGGCGCAGCGATGCCGACTGTAGATACTTACTGACGGGGTCGAGCTCCAGGTCATCGTGGAGGTCCACGTTCCTCTGGAACCATGGTGCTCCGACGGCTATCCTGCAGAATCGGGATTGTATAACCTGAAGGGGTTTCAAGTTGGTGCGGGCCGCGTGAGCGAACACTACGCTTGCGTACGTCATGACGGGGGTGGAAATGATAAAAATTAATTCGTGAAGGTATAATTTCAAGACTAAATAAAAAAAAACCTTTTTCGGTATAAAATTACATTAAAACAAAAACATGAAGACTATGGAATATTAATGATACTGAAAGTTTTTTTATTAACCGAGCGTAAAAATTATCCACATTTTTTTCTATTTAAGCACATTTCTGACACAATCCTCTTTTGTACTTATTGATATCAAATAATTTGCACATTATGATAATGTACATCTATTTTAAAATGTTTATTCGTGTGCCATTTCTTACGTGTGTACAATCGAGCATCAATCATGCATGGCATGCGTAATAAGACACCGAACCTCCACTGAGCTTATTCTCTCCTAGTACAAAAGTTCCTCGCATTCTTGTTGCGTTAGCTTATTGTGTTTTTGCTCGTAAATGGGAATTTTTATATTTAGGTAATTTTTTCGGTCTTCTGTCTCACTATTTTAACAATTTAGGATGCTTATGTATGTAGGCCTTTCTGAATCTGACACTTAATTTGAGTATAATTTTATGAAATTACTATGTAGACCTTTATTAATGTAAAATATTATTAAAACGATGGATTTGAGCATGTTTCTATATTATTTTTTAATGAAGTCATGTTTTAACCATTAATTGTGTATAAAAATGTACTGGGTCAGGGGTGTCCAATATTTTAATAATATGTCTAATTTTTTAGATTCTAAAAATTCATATCTTTGTGTGCTTTATACGCAAAACTGTTAGTTAGTTACAGGAGCGAAAAAACAGAGTAAGTCAGAGATTTAATTCACTAATCAATTAAATTAACTTTAGATTATCAAGATTTTTTTTTGTTATGTTTGAAATTTAGTTCAATTTTGGAATAAATCTAGATGTTACAAGTCCGGAGGATGTTCTTGATTTTAACTATTAAAATTGTGAAAAAAACAATTCCTAATGTATCTGTATAACAAAATACAAAATGTAAGCTCGATCGCTAAGTATATTATTTGAGTTGTCCGAGAAATAGAAATACTTCAGATTAATCCTGATCAATAATATTGTGGAAAGCGTGTGTGGATAGAGACGGAGAATTCATCACTGAGCGGCTTTAAGTTTTTTATACGTCGCTCGTATACTGGGATCACATAAACGCCGAGTAGCTCTTCCTGTTTTAAACACGCTGAATTCCACGACCCCGTCGCCATCTGGCGTATGAAAATTGAAAGGTCAAGCTAAGGAGTAAGGACGCTTGGCGTCGCGACGATACTATTTGACGCCTTAAATGTTGATACTTGATAGTTATAAACAACGCGTAATTTTACATAAATACGAAACTGCTGAATTCCTAACAGTAACATACATTATTCAGCTTGTTTTCAATTATGTGTTCAAACTCCAAAATCGTTTCTGAGATAATTTTTTAAGATGCAAAAGTAAAAAAGGTCACATTATATTATATGCGGCAGTAGTTTGTTGACATTTTATCTTCGCGATGGATCAAGCTTAACTTAACTCTACATACTAAATTTTATTAGAATTATCATTTTGTAGAAATTAGGTATGGAAAATCTTAGTAGAATATAAAAATTCTAGTTTTAAAATATATCAATTTTTACTAAGTACGTTGTCGTTGTAGAAGCATTACATTTATATTCAAATTTTATTCTATGCTAAATATTCGAACATCGGTCCTGTTTAAATTTGTCCGTCTACAGAATGAAATAGGGAGAAAACAATATTGCTGTGTTAGTGGGTCTGTAGTTAAATGCAGGTGTGTGCACTGCGCAATGCATGAAGTATTACTTTTCTGTGAGCATGTGATCCTGGTACAATAAAGCGAAGTACGTGACCCGAGTCGAGGTTACTTGAACGAGCATTGCTCAATTCAGTACAGTTAAAATGCGCATTAGTAGCGTAGAAACACCCTTTAAAAAATACATAAAATCGAATGGTTTTTTTATAATAAAAATGATAATGAAACGACATATTTGAATTAGGTAGACATTAACTATAATTCAAACCAGAGGGAAGCTAACACGATTTTACCGGCTAATATTTAGAACGCAATGAGTTTTCCTCGTCCATATTCTTAAAGAAATCTGAATAAATTGTTGAGTTTTCTGCCAGTATCCGAATCTGTTTTCTTACCAAACTCGCGGCTGCTCGAGGCGTGTATTATTTTCAGTCCTGATTATTTACAATGAATTCGTCCTCGCGTCTCAAGCCGGATTTACGTTGTGGCGACTATGGGCCCGGTTAACCGGTTACCGGCCCTGTAGGAGTAAGATTGGGTACCGGTACAACAGCTTCAAGTCCGAATTACAAGCTCTAGTCAATTCTGCCCACAAGTCGAGCCAATGAGCCCGTTTGCCTTCTCCCTACGCTAGTGACAGAAGCTAAGTGACACTGGGCTACGTCGCTTAAGTATTAGGATCGCATGACCACAGAGAAATTGGTTATTCCCGATTGCTCCAGAAATACTGCGGCATCTATCGTTGACGAAATAGAACCACGGAGCAACGTAACACAATTTTTGTGATATAGTTTACCAATTAACCGACAGATGGACTCCCGTGCTACGGCACATATGCTTACTTAATATGTACTTATTTTTCATAAAATTTTGCTTGATTAAGATTATGCTAAAATCCAATCGCACGGACATAATGGAGTGTAACAATAGTTTCTAAGACAAACTAAATTCTGAATGTATTCTATTAAAATATTTTAATTCTGAATTAGCTACTTTGTAATTATGTACTATCATTCAGCGCGAATTCTGGTGACTTGAGTTTTATTACTGTTCTTTTCTATCTAACATCGCTGAAAGATGATACGAAAACTGGATACCTTAAGTTGAAGTTTCATTTTTTTTTAAGATATAATTTACCATTCTGTCATACTTTCGTTTGCAGACAACAATTTATTTGGAAATGAATGATACTTATTTTTTTCATAGCTTAGATTTGTTACCAAGCTCTCGGCACACCTGGTGTTAAGTTGTCACCGAACCCCATACATATCAATAATGTAATGGTATAATACAACGCCTGACCACTAAGTGCGTAAGTTTCATTTAATTTAATTAATATTTAATTGTTCAATGAAAAAATTAAAATAATAAAAGCGACATTATACTCTAAATGTCGACTGCGACTTGTGAAAATTATTTTAATAGTTTTTTTTATATTTACAAAGCGGCAAATGCAAATGGAGGAAAATTTCAAATAGATTAACGTATATTATGTATATTTCGGTAAATGTAAGAATAATTGTTGTTGAACAATTATGGGCAGTAGCCCATCTTTCAATTTCAGTCATATTAAATAAATAAATAAATATGAACTGTGCATAATTTTCTGTACGTTTTTCCCAAAAAAGGATTACCTCATCTTTTGTGCATATTTCCATTATATTTAAAATTTTCTTGTAAACACTCACACAAAAAATATTCTAGTGTGATTTTCAACAGTGTAACTGTTCTAATTTCCCTCCATGTCGTATTGGTCTGTATTGGTCACATTAGGGCCACGTCTTCATATGTATTATTCATGTTAGTGTGCGTTTGCCATTGAGATCGACCTTCTTCTCTGTCATGTGATCCTAGTACACAATATGAAGTTTGCAACCCGTGTCGAGGTTACAATTTTTATTGATAGGAGGGGAGAAAGAAAATGAGTTAGTTAGTTAGTTAGCTTGTCATTTTTTCTTTATTTATAGAGGGACCACAATTACTGATTTTAAATCCAAAATTAATTTACTGTCTTTTTCATCACAAAGAATAACTTCTGAAAAGATAAGTTTCATCTGATCCAACCAGTGTATATTATTAATATGTTATTTTAAATGTTACTGAAATAAAATATGTAACAAACACATATGCATTATTATGTATCTTTGTATGTTTGTTATTTTTGTTCTATCGTGGGGCAAAAATTATTAAAGATGAAATTCTGCAGAAAAATAGTTTACGACCTGTTAACATTTTCTAATGGTAAATAATAAGATCCAGGCAAACGTCCAGTGTATATTTGCTATAGACAAATCAATCAACTATTAGTTTATGAACTCAAGGAAACCTTTATCCCAGGAAAATGCATTACTCTGTATTACAACTTTAATATACGAAAACCGTCTCACACGTTTGTTAATATAATACTTTTATCACCTTGACCGACTGACCAGATCTTGTCCTTAATTTTATGCTCTAAATGTTGTTTTCTTTTTTGGGAGGTCGAATGATGGTAGCTTTTAAGGCTTTTGCAGCTTCGCCAGGACATGTGGGTGAGCGCGGACTCATGCCTGAGTAGTAGAATTTGCCAACAGCTGCTCAAATGCTTCCGACAAAGACTTAACAGATTCAGGGCAGATGCTTCGCGAATGCATCTACTACCAGATTGTAATCGTAACCCGCTGGCTAGGTTGAGCTCGATAAGCATGGTTACCAGGGTCCCTATGTCTGATCCTTTTGCTATAGCTGCAGGCGTCAAATAAAAGTGTTAGTGGGTCGTAAGGACGTGTCTAAGGTAGCCTAAATGTTGGGTGTTTGTTTGTGTTTCAGTGAAATTTAGCACTTAAAGAACGCATTCTTATTATTTTTAAACGAAACGAATTTTAATATTCCTTACCTCTGTGTATGTTTTGATTATGAACATAATGAGTAACTACTTTTAGGGGTTATTGAAAGAACACATTTACATTTTATTTATTTTTATTCCACAATTTATTATGTATTACCTACATTTTACAACAACCGAAGGAGAGTAATTATTATCAATACAGATTAATATCTTATTGCTATAGATATACATACTATAGTAATGAGTTTTTTTTTTGACTTCGATAGTTATATATAAAAAACAGTCATCACTACATTGCTTCTACAAGGAATTAAATCATCGTTGTCACATGAACAACAAATAGTTATTACAAAGATACTGTCTTAATGACTAAATGCATTGTTTACATTAAATCATTCGCGATGTTTAAATTACTGAATTTTTCGTTAGATACACTCACAATGTAAAAACCCATCTTCGATCTCTATAGGTCCGTGGCGAATGGACATATCGTTGTTCCTTCTGTTAGGATTATTCTCATTTCCCCAATGTACAGTTGAAATCTCAAAAGCACAGCTATCTTTCCATGTAATGTTTTTCGGTTCAATGACGCTTATCGAGATATCGACAGATATTCTTGAAGTCCACATCTTGAAGGTTCGCTTGTTGGAAAGATACAACGTTATAAATTCTTCGGCGTACGTTTAATGGTAGCGTCTCCTTCTCATCAATTCTGCGGTCACAAAGTGTATGGCGGCCAAATCGTTGACGAATGTCACCACGCTCTCGTACATACCGGTAAACACTGAAGTGGTGTATTGAATGATGCGTTGTGAATACTCGGAGAAGCTCGCAGTCAGTCCGTTCATAATAACTTGCTACACGAACTCCAAGATGCTTTGCGCCTCATTCAAAGCTTGCTTTATGAGGAATTTATATGAATTTAAATTAATTCTCGAAGCAGCCGACCTGTACCAGGCCGCTGCGAAGGTAATGTTGCCTGGCTGTACGACTGTATACGCATGCGCTCGGATAAAGTCAATACAGTTGAGTCGCTTAAGCCCTTTCACACATGCACACGTAATGCCGACGCTCAAATAGAAATATTAAAATTTAAAAAAAGCCCACAAGTTATTTTGTATTTTCGACAAACTTTCAACGATACTTGGGTTTGACTATAGTAAAAATATATACACGAATCTGACCGGATGTATGCTATGGCTCACTGTACATGCATGCGCTCGGATAACGTCAACACAGTCGACATACCTAACCAAAATGGTGACATGCGCACTTGATGTGATGCCCAAAGTGAAATAGTAGAATAAAAAAAATGCATATGAATAAAATAAAATTTGCAGTCACTTAAAATATATATATATTTTTTAAACTGAGCGCACCTAATCTATCTCTCATTTTCGGTAGCTCTCATACCTTTTTGTTCATCTTAAACATCAAAACAGCCCAGTTTCTTTAATTTTTTTAAAATAATGAACCACGTACTTAGAACGTAAATCAATGATCCAAATATTTATTATATTAATAATTAAATATGCTTGAATTGAATTGCGAATTAAATTAAAGATAAAATATATAATATCTTTTTTATGTGAATAAACTTGAATAGGAGCCGTCATGGGCAAAATCTAATTTTTTAACAGTGGAGAATTTGTCGCTTAATATGTTTTACTGTTGGTTACTGTTTAATATTCTAGCATTTAGTAGTTGAACGTTACAAGCCCTATGAATTATAATTTAAATCATTTCTGGTGGCTACCAATATGATACTTCTTATTTTATTACTTTATTATCATACTATAATTATAGGTATAAATTGACGAAAATACCCAAATTACAAATATTATTTAGGGATTTATAATTTTAAATATTATTTAATAAATATATGTTCGTTATTTTGCACTAATCTCTGCGATTGTAGACGGTGTAGACGGTGACTGTTCTGATACCATGACCATTAACGCTGGCGTTCCACAAGGTTCGGTGCTCTCCCCCACGCTTTTCATCCTGTATATCAATGACATGCTGTCTATTGATGGCATGCATTGCTATGCAGATGATAGCACGGGGGATGCGCGATATATCGGCCATCAGAGTCTCTCTCGGAGCATGGTGCAAGACAGACAATCAAAACTTGTGTCTGAAGTGGAGAACTCTCTGGGGCGAGTCTCCGAATGGGGTCAATTGAACTTGGTTCAATTCAACCCGATAAAGACACAAGTTTGCGCGTTCACTGCGAAGAAGGACCCCTTTGTCATGGCGCCGCAATTCCAAGGAGTATCCCTGCAACCTTCCGAGAGTATCGGGATACTTGGGTCGACAATTTCGAGCGATGTCCCAGTTCGGAGTCATTGGAAGGCGAAGCCAAGTTGGCGTCCAAAATGCTGGGAGTCCTCAACAGAGCGAAGCGGTACTTCACGCCTGGACAAAGACTTTTGCTTTATAAAGCACAAGTCCGGCCTCGCGTGGAGTACTGCTCCCATCTCTGGGCCGGGGCTCCCAAATACCAGCTTCTTCATTTGACTCCATACAGAGGAGGGCCGTTCGGATTGTCGATAATCCCATTCTCTCGGATCGTTTGGAGCCTCTGGGTCTGCGGAGGGACTTCGGTTCCCTCTGTATTTATACCGTATGTTCCATGGGGAGTGCTCTGAGGAATTGTTCGAGATGATACCAGCATCTCGTTTTTACCATCGCACTGCCCGCCACCGGAGTAGAGTTCATCCATACTACCTGGAACCACTGCGGTCATCCACAGTGCGTTTCCAGAGATCTTTTTTGCCACGTACCATCCGGCTATGGAATGAGCTCCCCTCCACGGTGTTTCCTGAGCGCTATGACATGTCCTTCTTCAAACGAGGCTTGTGGAGAGTATTAAGCGGTAGGCAGCGGCTTGGCTCTGCCCTGCATGAATGCTGACTGGGACGGTAACCACTCACCATCAGGTGGGCCGTATGCCCGTCGCCTACAAAGGCAATAAAAAAAATTAAAAAAAAGATTTGATACACTAAGCTAATGCCAAATTTATATTAAACACGGCTTAACATTTTGGAAAGTAGGCAAATTCATAATTTGTGTTTGCTGACCAATTATAATAACTAATTAGATTATTATTACACAAGGTATAGTATTTACTGGTGGTGGGACCTCTTGTGAGTCCGCACGGGTAGGTACCCTGCCTATTTCAACCGTGAAGCAGTAATGCGTTTCGGTTGAAGGGTCGGGCAGCCGATGTAACTATACTGAGATTTTAGGACTCATATCTCAAGGTGGGTAGCGGCATTTACGCTGTAGATGTCTATGGGCTCCGGCAACCACTTAACACCAGCTGGGCTGTAAGTTTGTTCACCTATCTATGCAATAAATAAATAAAAAAGGTATTGTACTGTGTAAAAATATTTTCTTAACAATAAATACATAACTATATGGTAGGCAGCGACTTGGCTGTGCCCCTGGCATTGCTGACAATCATGAGCGACGGTAACCACTCACTACCAGGTGGACAGTATGCACGTCTACCTACAAAGGCAATAAAAAAAAATTATAATAAGAAATAATCTAATCCGGTCCGGTCGATCTTTGATTTGAGTTCGATCCGGTCGCTACCAATCTTTCTAGGCAACCTGAAGATTTCCAGAAAATCTTAATAGCTCCAGCTGTATTTACATACATACACATATTTAAATATATACATATACATATCGACGCTTCAAGGCAAACGTGACTAAGCGACAATAACTGCTTTGTACATAAATGATAGGCAATAACCATATTCGATGCGCAAAAGATCTAAAGAATATATTAAGATTTTGATTAACGTTGAATATACGCCTTAAATCGTTTGAGACCACTGCTCTATCCATTTTTAGACATTTACCTTCCGGACTGAAGCAGAGGTTAACCTCGAGTCAGAATTAAATTTACTGACCATAATCTGGACTTATAACACTGATATAAAAGAACGCCTTGCAACAAGCTTTTGGATTTTTTTAGTAATACATTACATTACATTGGTGTTAGCCGTAGCGTTGTGTTGGTGGCTGCTATTAATTAAACCATACATGCACACTGGGAATTTAATTACATAAAACCCATTTCTTTTGAGTTATGCTTTCCTGGTACAGCGTTGCATCGTCATTTACAACGAAATTTGAATAGAAAATATAGAATAATGGAGTATGACTTTCACGGTAGCTTATTTGATGATAGAGTGCTAACGATTCTGCGAAGGAGCCATCACAAATTCCTCGTTTTTTTTTTCCACACATTTTTTTTCTTCCCTGCCACGCTTTAACAGCTGTAACTAATCTTTATGATGCGCTGTGTCTTGCTGAAGGGACCATTCTTGTTCATGGAGCATAATGATTCTAAAAAACTCTCCCATGTATCATATAATGATGTTCCAGACCGTTTTTTATAATCTTTTCATGAAAAATGTCTGAAGCACTCCTTCACAGCTAACGTCTATGGGTTATAACAGCTAACGTCAAACCCTTACTGAAGCTGAACATTTTGTTGTTTTGGTACACGTTGCATACTCTACCGACTAACTGAAAAGTTTCTATAGAGCTTTGAGCGTAAACAAGGTCACTCGTACTACTGGAGGTAGGACGTCTTGTCTTAAAATTGACATGCACCACCAATTTATTTGCTTTAAGATACACACGCATCAACTTATGAAGCTGATGGTGTACTACTTGCGGAAGTTTGTTGTAGTAGGGCACTACTACGACCACCGCAAGTAGTATATTTTAGGCACTGACGATGCAAGCCACAATCCAGAAAGTGCACTGCGCTGGCATCGATGTACCTGGTTTACGCTGCGACGCTAACTTGAGCGGGACCACTGCTCGCGATGACTTGTTGAGCTATGACTGTCAACGATAATGAGGCGCTAATAGTAGTTATATCATGAAGATCATGGTTGTTCGTGGTCACAGATTTAGTAAACGACAAAGGGAAGAACTCCATCGACTTACGCACTGACGCTCCGTACTTTTAGTGCGAAACTTGTATGTATCAAGCTCATTTTGACAAGCTCGTTGGCACGATTCCGAATTGTTCAATTCACTAAGGGTATAAAATATTATAAAACGACGATGATTACTAGCAAAATATAATACGCAATCTTCTATTTATATTAATTTTAAAACAATGTAAATTTTCGATTCAGCTGTATATAACGATTAAAATAGTCACTCTATGGAGGATTAAAGAAAAAGTACGTTGCAACTTGGTGCACGTGAAAAAAACTTTACAGCTTCATTTCATCCTTAAATCAAATTTCTCTTGTTTGAATGTTGTTGTTGTTGTTCTCTTGTTGAATGTTGTATGGGATAAATAATAAAGATTAAATTAAAATAAACATAAGATAGTTAATATGTTACTGCCATCTACAAAGGCAATAAGAAACAACAAGCCATCTAGTGATCGACGTCCGTAAATGGAATGTGTTTATGAGAAACGACCTAGCTCGCTTTCTCCCTGGCCGTGGGGGTGGCGAGGCTGCTGCAAAAGCCGCAACACACCATCGCGGTCAGGTCATTCGTGGTTATCGCACCATCTCCTTCGAGGTGGCTGTGTACTGGCTGGGACGCCGCTTGGGTTCTGGAAGCGGAGGCGCTCGCCGCTGACTATCAGTGGCGGGCTGACCTTCGTGCCCGGGGCGTGGCGCGTCCCAGCCCAGTGTGGTCAGAGCGCGGAGGGCCCAATCTCGGCGGTCCGTGCTGGAATCATGGTCCAGGCGGCTGGCCGATCCTTCGGCTGGTCGTAGGACCGTCGAGGCGATTCGCCTAGTCCGTGGATGGGTCAATCGTGACAGAGGACGCCTCACTTTCCGGCTCACGCAGGTTCTCACTGGGCATGGTTGCTTCGGTGAGTTCCTGCACCGGATCAGAGCCGAGCCGACGGCAGAGTGCCACCATTGTGATTGCGACTTGGACACGGCAGAGCATACGCTCGTCGCCTGCCCCGCATGGGAGGGGTGGCGCCGTGTCCTCGTCGCAAAAATAGGAAACGACTTGTCGTTGCCGAGTGTTGTGGCATCGATGCTCGGCGACGACGAGTCGTGGAAGGCGATGCTCGACTTCTGCGAGTGCACCATCTCGCAGAAGGAGGCGGCGGGGCGCGTTAGAAACGCGCAAGCCGCCGCCGTCGAGCGGGGGCCAGGGAGGCGGATCGCCCAAGCCCTGGCCCTCTAAGTGTTTCGGGTCCCCCTCATATGTCGGTCTGGGGACCGGCGAGGGGGACCTAAGAAGACGTCGTGCAAGCTGCTCTGCACGCGTTTTACGCAAGAGCATCCGGGTGATGGAAGGCCGGCTATCCTCGACCCACGCTGGTTCTGACCCAGCGGGGTATTCCGTAGGATAGCTCACTCTAACCGGCGCCATCTAGGCGGGCTCCAGATAGCCTGCCGACCGAGAGGGCTGGTGGTCGTGGCGCCGACGACCGCCAGTCCGGCATCCCGAGGGGGAGGGTGAAGGGAGAGATGTGCTCCGCACTAAACACTTCACTTTCCCCCCTTTGCGTTTTCATGAGTTCTGTCTCATGTGAGGTTTGGACGTTGGTTGTTGAGCGACAGGAGGTTTTAGTCGGTTCGACTCCGACATGCTCCGCCCGCCGTCCCCAGTGGAGGGCGGAAGTCCGGCGATTTCCTCCTGACCAAAAAAAAAAAAAGCTCGCTTTCTCCCTCTCTCCACGTTCGAGTGGTTTGCGAGACTCTCTGTCTATTTTCTCACTCTCGTTCGTACTAAATTACATATTTTCTCCCTAGCCGTAACGAATCTGTTGCGAGTTATATTTTACTCTCAACGCACCTAAAGAAGTTTCACTTCAACAATTTCTGATGAATAAAATTAACAAAAATTTTATTCACTCCACGATGAATGAATGAATAACATACTCGTTTAATAAAAATATTTCATAATTATTGATAGTTTGTACAGATTTTACGCAGTTTGGTTTGTAACTTTTTGTCTACTTTTTTATACTTTGGTGAACTTAAGCGTATATTAAGTTGTTCAATCTGAGAACTTTGAAGCCGTTTAAAGACATGGCAATCAAATATTTAAACGGTCTCGCGAAATAGTAGCTACTAGCTCTTAGATTACAATGTGTTGGCTTTGATTGGTTACATCAACACATCACAATTGGCTACGATTGAATAAACGTAGTAGATATGTGGATAACCACTCCTCTTATCACCACTTCAGATTCATATTGTCCTAGTATAAATGTCTACCATTGCTGTTGGAAGCAACTAGGTATACATACATATATGTATGGCTAAGAAACATATCAGAAATGCGTTTATATGTCACTGACTAGTTAAGCGTCTCATGGGCTTGAAAGTTATTAAAATAACTTTATTAGTAGTTTCGTGACTACAATAATAATCTATACTAATATTATAAAGAGGAAAGATTTGTTTGTTTGTTTGTTTCGAATAGGCTCCGAAACTACTGGACCGATTTGAAAAATTCTTTTTCCATTAGAAGCCGACATGTCCCTGATGAACATAGGCTACTTTTTTTATTTTTTTTTATTATTTTTTGTTTTCATGTGTTTTAATGTTTCCGAAGCGAAGCGAGGGCGGTCGCTATTACTTCTATATTGATTGTCTCAATGTCTGCTGCTGTTGGCAAATTGATAAAAATATAATTCATCTCTACACCTCTGAGTGCACGCTAAAGAAGCTGTTAAATGATGAGCACATTACCAGGGTTTATCATCATTGAGCACTATTTGCTTTAGAAAAATCTAAGCACATAACAGCTAACAGAACACTCCTAAGCGGTAATCATCAATGAGAAACTATATAAGACCGCGAAGTGATTCATCATCGATTTCTCTCTGCCTTCGCAAGCTATAGCTACTTACAAATATTGTTTTAAAATTTATGGAGAAAATTTGAAGAGCTCTAAATTAAATGTTTAAAAAGAATTTGTCACGTGGTACAATTCTTACGTCTGCACTCTTCGAATGTACCTCGCACAAACGTTGACATGCGCTGTTAATCGAATTTGGTTTGGAAGCGATTTAATACTTTACGTGGCTACAAATAAGATCGTTTGGCTCGTATCGGGTAGTTTTAACCAACTTCTCGTGAATCTGCTATCCTAGTACAGTTGCGGGAAAATTCACCTGCTGCGTAAATTTTTACACACAGAAGAAAGAAACGCATCTTACTTGAACATCTTACATAAAAAATAAAAAAATGATGACTGCCTGGTTTTTTTTTTTTTTAATAAATAGTAACGAGTTTCCAATTTGTTCTCATTATGTAATTTGTGCATTCTTTTATTTGGACAATAAGTTCTTTCAACAAAGTAAATGACGTGAATTTCAATCTCGCCTATTTTGCCAAAAGTCAGTTCCGACTTAAAGTTTCCACCGTGCATGATGAAAGGTGATCACCGTCACTTGAACACTGACATCGCAAGGATACCTACTTTTAGACGTGCACAGTTACTCTACCATGTAAAGTTTCTGATAAACAAGGTATTACTGGAAATCTCGTGGGTAAGTATTTAAAAAACAACAGCGGTAGGCAGCGGCTTGGCTCTGCCCCTGGTATTGCTGCACGTCCCCAGGCGACGGTAGCCACTCACCATCAGGTGAACCGTATTCTCGTCTGCCTACAAAGGCAATAAAAAAAACGGACTGACTTCCATTAGTAGTTAGGTAAAGGCAGCGTAGCCATTCGGTAAGACGAGTACCTTAATAATTTCAGAGATTTTGTTTCCTCGGATGTCACAAGCAATTAACTTGAAGACTATTGGCATTTTACAGATATAATTTACAAGTAGATCTAATATTAATCGCTGTATGAGTCGAAGTAATGATTAATTAAAATACGAACTTTAAAACGGTTTCTGTGCCTTATGATCTTGTAAGCGGTTTAGTATTTTGCATTAAAGATAAATGAATGAAAAATTATGTGCCCTCTTATCTTTCTTCTTTTAACACACTTGTTTTAGCTTGGTATGTATAATGTGTATGAAGGCATAGATGAATGGATGACCACATATAAACGGTCTTTTTTGTGGTCCTTTTCGTGCATGAATTATACGGAAAATTATTCGTCGATAGTCTTAATGTTACCTAACAAAATTAAAAACAAAAATTTAAAGTCGAGTAAAAAAAAACAAAATTGGAATGCATATTTCAAATTTAGTAAACTGTTCAAGGAAAATATTCAAACGGCAATACGAGTTCATAAAGTTCATTTGCAAACATTTAATTACTGCTTTCAGTTAGATAATTGTTTTTTTATTTGTTACAGGTGCTCAGAAGAAACCAATTTTTCTTCTCCACACCGCTTTGATGATACCGAATGTTTCGGTTGCTCCGACGTTAGATGAAATACAAGAAGTATTAGTTTTAGCAGGAAAACACATTTCCGCCTGTCTAAAGGAGTCGCTCAATGGAGTGGAGGAAAAACATCAAGGGTATGAAATTAGTTGTAAACAGCTTATTAATCAGTTCGTATTCGAATTTAGACCAATTAATTTCGTTTTAGTCTCTTTGAATTCCTATTGAGTACTAAAAAAAAAGTTTTTTGTTTGTACTGAATATGTCTAGAAAATTCAATGTACTCGCAATCGAAGTTCGTACATATTCTTTGATGACCAGGACAAGTCAGTTAAAATGGATTTTCAAATACAATCAAATCATTGGTTGTGAAGTTTCAATTTATTTGATTTTTTTTGCAATAAATATTTTGTATTCAATTGTTTCACAAAACTCTTATGATGAACCAGTAAATATTAAAAATAATCATATTAATAAACATCTAAAATCTTTTTATTCTACGTATTTTCTTATATGCAATATAAGAAATCGGCTCGAGGAATCTTCAAAATTTCCTCTTTTAGGAAACTACGATTGAATCAGCAGTAAAATTTCACTCGAACTGAAATTATAAGGAAATATTTAATAAAATCCTTGTTTACCAGTTTCTAATAATATTTTGTACTTAATCTAATTAAAAGGTTGGGTACTAAGACGTACTTACATTTAAATTGAGATCATTTTAATTTGTTTAAATATACCATTGTTTTAATATAGCAATTGCATTTGTTTCTTTGTGTGTTGTCAACTGTTTTGTGTTACGTCTACTTGTTCACTTCGCACATGTGCATTCGACTGTGTTCGCGTCTGCATCCCACCAAATGTGCTTCTACACTTGAACCTTTGTATGATTTGCCACGCAATCGGTGTCGCTTCTTAAATCCCGGCTTTTACCACGACGCGTGGTGCCCAAACCGAACACACTCCCCTCCGTATGTTTTGCGTGCCCCTTCCCGCATGCGTGTACAGGTGAGCTGGAAGAAAATAGCCGGTCCTCATTCGAACCAGCTGCTAGACGTTGTCACGAAGCTTGACGAACAGGTCCAATCCGGAACTCCCATGAACATGAACAAGCCAATGAAGCTGATCGATTCGACGAAGGCAGGAGAAAAAAGCACTACCGCCTTGAATCCGAGGAGAAGCCAGTGTTTCCGTTCCAACAGAAGAATTTTTACAGTCACGTGATGGAAAACAAAGAGATAATCAAAACACTATCGTTGCTGTCAATGTGCACGCAGAATATTAAGACGGTATTTTTTTGTTTCAATAGATATTGTAATAAAAAACCATATTATAGTATTATTTGACACGCCCTGATTTAATAATATAATCCATAAATATAAAAATCGATGTATGTGTTTGTCTCCTATATACTCTAAAATTATTACGATGAATTTTTTTAGAAAATCTTCAGATTATCTTGCCGAGTGATCCTCGTAATTAGTAGCGACTGAATCGAAGTCATACGAAATATTGACCGGCAAAGCGGGCCGGGATAAATTAGTTTAATAATAATACTTCACAGGTACATACACATTAATGGCAAATTGTTACAAAAACTGTAACAATTCGAAACATGTTTATCAATTTAATATAGCCTTCAGTTTCGATTTCATTTGAAAAATAGATTGTAGACACGTTGTTGTACGGTTGACACAAGCTCGGGGTTGACCGAATACTGTGGTTAAAGTGTCTTGCAGACAATATGCATAACTCTACTGAATAACTTTAAGATCAATTCGAAGCCTTAAAGTTCACTAAATCAAGGGCAATTCATTTAAGTCGGATACGTCGTCATATGCTTTCTCTTTTGCCCTTTCGTTCATTATGAAACTTTCCCTAGGATTATGGTCTCCTGGTGTCCAATGCAACATTTACACCGACGCAATATCGGTATATGATTGGTAGGAGGACATATAAAACAGGTACTGAAAGTCCGATCAGAATCAGTACAACAGTTTTGGATGCTAATCTGAACAAACAAAAGACAGGGAGACAAATTAAAAATAGTTTTATTCACTACAAGTCAACTGCAACCAAACAAAATGCTTTAAAAAAAGTCCTTATCCGTAATAGCACGACAGATCCTTGAATTTTTTTGCATGTACCTACACTGTAATAAGCAAATGTCTACTATGTGTTAAATGATAAATATCGTTGCATATATGGGGGAACTAGCTCATTGTCCAAATGATATTAAGTGGTTACCGGAGCGAGCAAAGACCTTTTTTTTATTGCTTAGTTGGCTGGACGAGCTCACGGCCCACCTGATGTTAAGTGGTTACCGGAGCCCATAGACATTTACAACGTAAATACTGCCACCTACCCTGAGATATGACTTCTAAGGTCTTAATAGTTACAGCGGTTGGCCCGCCTTTCAAACCGAAACGCATTACTGCTTCACGGCAGAAATAGACAGGGGCGGTGATATCGGTGCGGGCACACAAAACTCCCTACCATCAGCAGATCATCTCTAATTAATATTCACTGAACAGGAATTGAATACATTAGTTAAGCGATGGCGTCCCTACCATTATTTGTGGAAATGCGAGAAGACACTACGGCAGCTGCTAGCTTGGAACTTAAATGACTTTGAATTAGCACTGAAAAGACACAGCGAATTAGAATCAAAATTAGCAACAGAGCCTGACCTGCTTATTATTGGTAATTGTCTTGCCGTTTCTACAGAAAAACTGAAATTGGGATTAAACACGGAGCTTAAAAGTAAGTCACATATATCTTTATTTCTATATATAATATTTTCCAAGTCTTCTGTACGAAGGTCATTGAATTTTTTTCTATAAGGCTGTACAGAATTTGATATTTTTGTATTTATAGGTATGGGTTTGGAGTGACTTAAATTTTGTAGTGTATTTTTTTTTAATTCCTATAAATATAAGTGTTAAATTTTTTTGGGAAACTATATGTCTTTAGCCATAACTAAGAATAGGAACGAATACAATCTAGCACATTTTAATAAATTGTATATAGATTGAAAATTCAAAATCTCCTCCTACTTAATTAAATTCAAAATAATGTACTTTTTTATTATTTTATTAATGCACAAAACCATTTACCATAATTACAGTACATATTAGCTAAATCGTACAAGTAGTACCTAGATATAATCTGGATTGCAATCTAAATAGTATGTGCACTCAGGAAATCCATATTAATGTGCATAGCTTTGGCTATTGAAAACACAATTCAAATTATAAATATTAGCAAATTATAACTAGCCATTGTTAAATAGGATATCCTTCACACATCTGACAAATCCCCAGAGTCTTTATTAACATTTTGCAGATGGAACCCATAGAATTAGCCAGGCGATGCGTAAAAAATACAAACGGGAGATGGACTATGTCTATGCTATTATGAACGATTTGGAACGGAAATTGGAACGCCCTATCCGTGATCTCGATGACGTCAGAACCGTCATGGAAACTCTCAAAAAAATACGAGAGCAAGAAGTTGATATGGAATTAAAAATTGACCCCGTTGAGGTGATTATAATAATTTCATTTATATGTTTTTAACATTAGTTATCTATACTAATATATAAATCTACAGTGGTTTTTACGGATGTTCCGTTATAACTACTGAACCATGCATCCGATTGACTTGAAACTTGGTATCGATGTAGAAAATACATGTACTTAATGGATAGGTTAATATTTATATGGGTGTTGGACTCCCCAATAATAATGATAATAAATAATAATACTAATTTTAAATGCCCAGCGAAGCGGACGAGTACGTCTAGTAGCTTTATAAAATTGACGTTAAATAAATTAACTTTGGTTACAGGAAGCGTTTAACGTTATAACTCGTTACGAGCTGCCAGTTAGTAAAGAAGATTTGGAGCAAGTTGATAATCTTCGATACACTTGGCAACAGCTGCAGGCGACGGCACTCGCTTCTCATGTGCAGCTATTGAAGATGCAACCGCAGTTTGAAGAGGATTTGAAAAACAATTTGGACAAATTTAGGGATGACAACGCCGAATACTGTCACGAGTATAGACACGCTGGACCGATGCAGCCAGGGTTGACCCCACGAGAAGCATCCGATAGATTGATACTTTTTCAAGTACTTGCTCTATATTTATATACTTTTAAATTGATATGAGCGTGTCTTTGTTCTTATTAAAATATTCCAACAGAATCGGTTCGACGGAATGTGGCGAAAGCTTCAGACCTACCAGAACGGTGAAGAGCTTTTTGGTCTTCCCCATACAGAATACCCTGAATTAGCCCAAATAAGAAAAGAACTGAACTTACTCCAGAAGCTGTATAAGCTTTACAACGATGTTATTGACAGGGTCAGTAGTTACTACGACATACCCTGGGGAGAAGTTAATATTGAAGAGATCAACAATGAACTGATGGAGTTTCAGAACAGATGCCGAAAGTTGCCGAAAGGGTAATTTATAAGTTTTATTTACAGAGTTCTTCTTTTTTGGTGCATCGACTAGTGAACTAGTTCATGACCCACCTGATGTGAATATCGGAACAAACGAATATCGGAATCTGTGAACGTCACCACGCGAATACCACCACCCTACTTAAGATATGAAGTCTAAATTTCAATTGTATAGTTTAACGGTTATCTCTCGCTCTAGTTTAAGTATGTTTTTGCGTAGTTAAACTATTCGATATAATATCGATTTAGTATTACTTATAAGTATTTATTTAATGTATTACATTATATATGTACGTGTATGTATATGTTTATGTTATTTATGTGTGTAATTGTGTATGTATAAAGTCTGATATATTATAATATGTATTAGTGTTTTTTATTATTATTAATATTATTTTTATTGTATATTGTATCAATAAGTAAATTGATTACATTGTACTCTTCTACCCACTTATATAAAGCTCTCCCTCTTTAAGAACGGTTAGCTGGTAGATAACTCAATTGTTGAGTTAAGCTCGCCATTTTATAAGGTTTTGCAGTTATTGTATTGTATTAACTGTGTGTACAATAAAGAATAAAGAAATGTACTACTTTTTCAGTCTCAAAGAGTGGCCGGCATTCTTTGCCCTTAAGAAGACCATCGACGATTTCAACGATATGTGTCCTCTCCTTGAGCTGATGGCCAACAAAGCTATGAAGCCTCGCCATTGGCAGAGGATCATGGAGGTCACGAAATACGTTTTTGAATTAGACAACGAGGACTTCTGCTTGAAAAATATACTAGAAGCGCCCCTGCTGCAGAACAAGGAGGATATCGAGGTAAGTGGTAGAAGTGGCTTTGAACAATCGATTCACTTATGACATCGTGCATAAGTACTAAATTCAGTTTTTAATAATAATATTAGGTACCAGAAAAACACGTACGGACCCGTAGAATTTGAATTTGGTTTTGAAATTAAAAATAAATTCAAATTTTAAGAAGCGAGTCGAATTTTTTCCTTTTTTATTGCATGTCTACATCGTAATAACGGTCATTTTTCTCTACCTATACTGATAGTCTTGAGAGGCTATATCAGCGTTACCTGAGCGTGTAGGTGAGCTCTCGGACTTCAAACCGGAGGTGTTGCTAACACTGGTCCTAGCAAGAGCAGTGCTTCTCAGAATCTATCGTCGGGTCAGAATCACGACCCACAGAAACTCAGTGGGCAATAATGGTCCTGAATCTTTTTTAATCATAGCGGTACGACATGATACAGCCCAGACATGACTTCCCGATCATCAAGGTCGTTTTTGAATTTAAACCACAAAGCTACATTACAGGTAGCCAAATAAACATATCGACGAAAAATGTTGACGAAGTTTGTAATATGTTTCATGTTTTCATACGTGTTTTTAAATTTCAACTCTAAAAGGTTATTAAACTGTGTATTTTAAGCTGAGAATGGCGTAATCTTTTAATCTAAGTAATACTAATATCTCGAATCGAATACTAGTGTGGAAGTTAACGACAAAATGGAAGATCTTCCGCTGAGCGGGTGATATTGCTCGGTAAACCGACGGTCCGAATGTTGTTGTTCGTAACTTGTATACATGCAAGCTTATCTTGAAAATATCGTAGGGGAGATATCAGGCATCTGTCAAATATCTTGTATGTATGATGGCTACCCGGCACACTAGTTTTTAAGGTATTTTTTTATAGTTTGGCAATAAATCAGGCGATTATAGACTTTGATGACCGCTTAACGCACGGTGAGCCTACCATCTGTGTATCTAATTGTGGTAATTAAAACATAAAAAATTGGGTAAGTGTTTGTCGGAAAGTACAGTGATCAAATCGATTCCGTAGTTATGGATGAAAACTAGAAAAAAATACAAAGTTAAAATGCTCGCTATATTTTTGATTGTTTTGTTCATCCATCACTTTTAAAAAATCCTATGGATTTAAGGACCGGGACCTCCACATTTCAGAATTCAAATGTGCGCGTAGAGTGGCGATTCATTTTTATCTCCTTGAAATTAAGGTGAATTACTATTGTATCGCAATCATCCATTGAAAAATTTTATATATATTTTATAAACAATGAAACACGGAAAAAACAAGAATATAAAATCATAAGACTTCAGTTTCTGTTCCGTTTACCTGTCAAACCAAAAAGGACTGTCCCATTACCTTCGTTGTTCACAAACTCACTACATGCACGTTACACACACATATACTAACTCCGTACCTCAAAGACCTCCTCGATCCTCTATCTTCCTGGTATCTGCATATTCTATTCTTACAGAGATGCACATCATTGTTGGATATTTTTAGTGCGCTAATAATGTGTGTAGAAAGTTAACTAATTATTCATTCGATGTTAACTGATTACTGGATCTCATAGACATAACAATCATAAACATTACCACTCGTCGAATTAACATTGAGATATATATAACCCAATGCATACAAAATTTTAAAATCAAACCTATGACAAAGAAATAGTTTTAAAATTATGAAATAGTTGCTGAGATTGTTTTCAACATAACCTGGTGAATCTAGTACTCTTGAAGTAAGTAATTCTCGACTTGCTGAACTACTCGCAACTGTTAATATTCTTCTTAGTATTTTTGTTTCATACTCGCACTTACTGCATTTTGGAAGTTTTACGACATATTTTCGGTCTAAATAAAAACAGCACAGATAAATAGCGATTAAACTTCTTGATATCAACCCTCTTCTTCTTTATGTTGCCCTGGTACATGTGGCCTGCCTAAAAAAAGCTAGGGAGGAACGAAATTTTCAAAATTTGTTTACAGATAGATATTGAAAATTTCATACACTTCTGTAAATTTATAAGGTCTCTACATTCACATAATAATAACTTACAAATCCAGGTACTAAGCTGATTCTGCTGTTTACGCCTCAAAATGTACTTGTTACGGATCTTAAGCTCCTATGTAGCTTGATGTCCTAGTATTGTGTGGAATGAATATTCCCACGGACACATTTAATAAAATTATTTTGCGCCACAACAGCTTTAATTTTGAATGGAACATTCATCAATAGAACATGTTTATACTCGTATGTTATATATGGTTTTAAGATAGCCCACCCTTTTTTCAATTAACTTCTTAGTTGTTATGTTGTCCTAGTACATTTGGCAACACCTGTTATTTCAAAAATGTGTTTTTATTTTATTGTCAACCAAATCTGATGACTACTTGTTAATCAAACTACTAACTAACTTAACTTACTTACTACTTATTTTTTTCGTAAGCAGCAGATTATTTTAATAATGAAGCTTTTTTTAAACGAGTGTCCTGGATTAATTACTGATCTTTTGAAAATAAAAAATTGGGACTCGTGGATGTCCTCTTTTATTATTATTACACCGTAGTTTGATGTTTACATAAAAATATTAATAAAACATTAAACAACCACACCACCACACATAAGATATTATCGATCTAACTCGGAAAATGCTAGGAGGCTTTTAATTTAAGCCCACTGAAAAATCAAACTATTGACACAGTTTTAATATTGAGTAACCACGACGAAAATTTCCAAAAAGTCGAGATATAGTCGAGAGTCGAGATAATTTGGAGTCCCTAAAACAATATGTACGATTGGCAGTGAAAAATTTTCCCATGGAAAGAGTGCGTGCTTCTATTGATAACTGGCCTCAACGTTTAAAGGACTGTATTGCACAGCCAATGGAGACCACTTCGAATAAACTTTTTATACTTTAAATTGTTTTATATTTATGTATTAAACTAACACACTGTAAAAATAATAAATGTTGTTTGCAATAGATTTTTTTTTTCCTTTGTCTCAGTATTTATGGCAAGACAGAAGACTAGGTATTTTTATTTCATTTTATCCGTATTAAGGACGATTATGAGCTACGAGATCCATCTGTCGTTTAACTGAAGAACTAGGTTCATGAGCGGCTCTCTATACGAACCTCGATTCATTGCAATTTGGACCATAAACACGAGATGGAGTTTACATAAAAACGAACTCTCAAGTGGTCATTATATCCTAGTAGTACATATTTCTGTACAACCTCACAAAACCACGTCAGAGACCCGAGAAGCACTAGGATCTTATAACCTCATTGGAGTATTGGTAATATGGCTTCGGAAATCAACTTTTCCGGTTTCTTTCTATTCTACAACATCTATCACATACCAGTCAAGTAATGAACTCTCGGTGATCCTACATTGTACAAAACGCGTGAGATGTCATCTATATCTACGAGTGTACTTATATACTAAATATATAAACCTACAGAGGTTTTTACGGATGATCCGTTATAACTACTGAACCATGCATCCGATTGAAGTATCCATGTAGAAAATACATGTACTTAATGGATAGGCAAATAATATTTATATGAGTGTTGGACTCCCTAATAATAATGACAATAAATAATAATGTTAATTTTAAATGCCCAGCGAAGCGGGCGAGTACGGCTAATCATAAATATAAATAGTTTTACAAATGGCAATTTCGTCATGTAGTATATGGTATATAACCCCTTGCAGTGCGCCTTGTGACCTATAGGAAAAAAAGTCAAACTCGCAGCTCTTTTTTAAACACTAAAATAAGTAAAACACTTTTTTGTCAGGATTAGACTGTATTAAGAAAACTATTACTGTATTATCATCACCATCGTATGCAAATTTTCAAATTAATAGGACGCCTTAAAGATGTTGAAAATTGCATTGGTCGTAATGTTCCGCTTGCAGTGGCAAAAGCAGGGTCTCGGGGAACCCCGTCTGCCCGGGATATAGTCACTCTTGCCTTACAACGCAAAGGTGTTGTTGCTGCTGTTGTTTTTGTAGCTTGCAAATTTTGTGTATTGTTTGATACTTGATTGTTGATTGATGGGAGCTTAAAGTAGCAGAAACCTGGTGAAGCAGGTCTTCTACGCCAAAGCACGAAGCAATTCAATGTATCTTCTTTCTTCGTTCTACCCTCGCCGTCTTCCTTTAAAAATTAACAATTACTTATATATGACTACAAGTGTACTTACTTAGACTACAAATACTCTAACTAGCTTAACTACTAGTGGTGATATTGCTGGTGCATTGGTGCAAGAATACAAAAGCGGTTTGATATAACTACAAATTTAAGTACCTAACGAAACTATACCTATTCCTAATTGTACCTAAAATTAACGAGAGTGGCAACGTGACACATATCGGCTCTAGAGCCTTCGCCCTTGTCCCCAATACAACATTATATTAGGAGGAAGGGTTGTATCGGGGCAAAAAGCCTATCCCCGAGTTTGACGAGAGAATCTAGTATCTATGTAGCTCCTTATGGTGCTTTCGCGGTCCTCTAAAAGAGAACCGTAGCCAAGTGCGGGGCTGACTGGGACTCAAACCTGCGGCAGCACTCATATATCCCCTATAGCGAAACAGTAACAGAGGATCATTTAACTCTACACACTACGATGAAATATTTCGCTACATAGATAATATTATAGATTTAGGCCAATCTATCAAAACAACAAACATATTATATAAATATCTAACAAAATCATATATAGATAAACTGCACGGTAACTTCATCAAATTGACGGGTTTAACTGTGCATAACTATTTTCATAGTATTTTTCGATTTATTTAAGCTTCATTCCTTTTGAAATAAATAACTACGAGTACTTAATAAATAATGTGAGTCGTGAAACACGTGTGTTTAATGAATTGTTGTCTGAAAATTTTTCTTTCAACAAAAAAATTCACTGAAGTAATTGAAAGCATATTATTAACGTGTGTTCAAATTTTTATAAATATCTAGCTGATCCGGCAGACTTTGTAGTGCCTCAATCGATAAATAAAAGACCTAAACTTTTGTATAAAATAAACTTAAAACAAACAAAAGTAATTCGTCCGAGGGGGACACATGAAAGGAAAAACAAAATTGTTATTTTTATTTAAATCTGATCATTTTCATATTTATCTACCTTTTAAACCTTCTCTGGACTTCCACGAATAATTCAAGACCAAATCGGTCCAGCCGCTCGCGAGTTTTAGCGAGACTAACGAGCAGCAATTCATTTTTATATATAGAGATAGATTACAATTTATCGAGAACACTAAACTAAAAACTATCACTATCATCACACTAAGCCTATCAAGGTTCATCTCTGCACTCCCCTAAGGTAGATGCCTATGGCATTAAGTTCGCCTTTATACTAACAAATATAAAAAAATATAAATAAATAAATAAAACAGTGAAAATGTATTTCTGGACACTTGCTGCATTTCGCACATGCGCAATATTGGCATATTGTTGGGCGCATACTCGATACTCCGAATACGCGTCGAGTCTTAAAAATATCACCAGGATATCATAAACCTGAAAAAGTGCTTCTAGTCTGTTTATATAATGAAGCAACAGATGGCAGCAGCCCATGAAGGATCAACAAAATTACTGTTAATGAAATTAAAATATTAATAAAATTATGACCGCGACCTGTATTACCTGTGAATTAAAATATATTATGTCAAGTTGTAACATCTTCAAATAATTTCTCCACACATTGTTTTTAGTGCTTCATATATGAATGATCTCAATTTTCTTTCAACACCCTTCCGGATAATGACCATGATGATTCTGATGAAGATTAATTTCTAGTTTACTAAGATCTCATAAGGTTTTGTTATTTTCATTTATTTGTTATGTTATAACGTTAGTCTACCTACACGTCCGTAGATTATTTAAAAGGTTTTTATCTTGATTTATGTAAGTACGTATTTTTTTAATATTTTTGTACAATTGTAGAGAAGTGGACAGCTGTTAATTGTGCTGTATTGTACGTATTATAATTCTTTTTTAAATTTTATTTTTGCTCTCCTGAACAGCGTTGATTTTCACTTGTTACACTTATATGTATTTATAAGGCACAAAATAACATTTATGTGTGGGTCCGATCTGGTTGCGAACTCTACGGAGCTACGCTGTTAAATAGTCTTCAAGCACAGAATACACATCCCCTCCGTGTGATCCACTTTGATCCAACCCACCAACAATGTCGGCTTTCACTAGGACTTTAGAAGTTTCCAGTTAGTTACTTCGAGCAGAGGGCCAATTTTTTTGTTTTTCCTTAATTATAATGATAATAATAACTAACCAAATCGGCGAACGCGCTTACAGTACACCTGATGTCTAGTGATTAGTGGAACTGACCTACTTGAATGTCAAGAAATCGATTGATAAAGAAGCTGCTTACTCAATTCTTCCCTAACTACTTCTACTGCTACTCCGCAATGAACTACTGTACTCTGAGCGGTTCCAATCGTCAGTCATTATTAGTAAAAGCGAGAGTAAAATTCCGCTCGAAACATAAAAAATTAAAATATTTGTACATTCATTTATTTATATTGCTCTAAATTAAGCCTGTCAGTAATGCTTTGTCAATTTACGTTTGACATTCAAAAGTGAAGGTTTTTGATTTTGTCTCTGATTGTAACTCCTGAGTGGGGTAAAGTATTTGGAACTGTGACATTCCAATTTCAAACAAGCAAAACACGAAAAATTATAGTAAAAAATAGTACCTTCGTTCAAGAGGTACGCGTATACTTCTGTAAGATTCTGTTGTCCTGATATCGAGAAACGAAGTCGCCGCCCACTTTTCATCCGCGATACTCGAGATCACAGACAAAAAAAGGTCGTATCTATTGCTTACAGTCGAAGCTACGAGTATTCTAATTCTAAACAGTATTTTATAATATATTTATTAGTCAGTGATCGAGTTCTACCATTTAAAATGAATTCTTTTAAATGAAATTAATTATCTATACTAATATTATAAAGCTGAAGAGTTTTTTTGTTTGAACGCGCTAATCTTAGGAACTACTGGTCCGATTTGAAAAATTATTTCAGTATTAGATAACACATTTATTGAGGAAGGCTATATATGTATGCTATATAACATCACGGTAAGGCTAATACAAGTGGAGCACCAATAAATAATGTTTCAAAATAGGGGCTTAAATAGCTCCATAACATTCTATAATTCAAAAATATTTTCACTTTATACGTAAATGAAGTGGGGGTAAAATTTAGCATTATGCCAAAGTAGCTATTCTACACGGACGGAGTCGCGGGCAAAAGCTAGTATGTAATATCCAAGTTGAAGTCACGGATATTTAAACTTAGTCTCAAAAATTTTTTAATTTTGAATTTAGTAGCTGTTAGTTGTAACCAAGCGATCGAAATTCGATCCTACTTAATGTTGCCTCATGATATAGATTTATTTAAAAAAAGATTATTCCCAAACAAATGCACCAGTAACACTAAGAAAGCCAATTTATATTTATGTATAAGTTGGCATTTAGCCACGGCTTCACTTGCGTTAGTGGAAAAATGATATATCACTCGAATATCAAAGTTTTATTTCTGTATTTTCTGTAGCCCTGACAATTTGTAAAAATTTCACAATGACCGGTTGAGTGGTTAGGACGTAAAACCAATAAATAAACAATCTCACTATCACATTAGTGTGATACGGTTTTAATAAGATGACAATTCTTTGCTGTTTGATATTTTGTGGTGTAGCTCTTTAAAAAGCTTTAAGTATTCGATATCATTATCCAAGTCCAAATACAGGGCAACTTTCCATAGAAAAATATTTTCAATTTGAACATAGACAGCTTATCCCTCCGCTCCACAGTAGCTAAATTTAATGGTAGCTTACATCAATAGCATATGGATGTGTTTGTTTGTTACATCTCTAACTTATTCATACAGCCTCCTCTGTTCATTTAAAGAAATAAACAAGAAGAAAATACACCATACTAATAGAAGATATAATAACAATACACATTCATCTGTTTGGGAGAAAAGTTACAGGAATTGTTTTGTTTTGTTAGTTGAAGAAACACTATTCATGTTGAAACATGAATTAACGATGACTTATGAACCGTTTAGCCTCCGTGAAAGTGCACAAGTTACTCTCAGACACAGCCCACTGAGTTTCTCGCCGGATCTTCTCAGTGGGTCGCGTTTCCGATCCGGTGGTAGATTCTGCGAAGCACGGCTCTTGCTAGGGTTTGTGTTAGCATCGTCGTCAGGTTTGAACCCCATGAGCTCACCTACTAGTTACGGTTACGCTGGAATAGCCTCTCTAGGCTACCAGCTTAGGTAGGAAAAAAAAAAAGCACAAGTGTCGAAAAATGAAACAAAATCACTGGACGTGGCTTCTCTGATTAAAATAGATCATCATCATCATTACATTCCGCTCTACAACGTTCTTCATTTAACAAATTGATATTTTTTGTTAATTTGACACTGGTAACAATGGTAGCGTAAGAGTCCGATCGCTGTATCGATAAAATGAAGAAGTCGAATTACGTACAAAAACTTAACTCATTGATAAATCATTAAATTAATTTAAATTCATTAACGTTCGTTGTTTCACATATCACCGAAATCAAACATTTGAGGAGAAAAAGAACGAGCCATTCCAGATTGTAATGGTCAATGTTTTTCGAGGAAAAATATTTCATGCCTCTTTTTCATTTACGTTGGGTACGTCGTAATATGCTATCTCTTTTGCTCATTCATTCATTGTGAAACTTTCCATTCGATTATGGTCTCCTGGTGTCGCATGCAACCGTTACACCCACGCCATGTTTATGATTAGATACAGATTACAGGTAACTAGGACTGGAGGTCCGCTCAGAAAGAGTACAGTACAGCAGTGTGGGTAAAGAACAGAAGCTAGCTAGTACAGAAACTTAGTATAGACAAACAAAAAGACAGAGAGGCAAAATAAAAAATGTTTTTTTTTGTCAAGTCAACTACAGTTAATTTAATTTTTTGTGTTTTTAAAAGAAGCCCTTATTCATAATCATAGGACAGACACATGAAATCTGAAGTTTCGATCATTTTCCGTTTGTCCTTTCAACAGCTGCCAGGCACACTGAAAAATAAAACCGTTGACGTAGATTTAGTATAGAGTGATCACGACGAAATTTTTTAAAAGGTTGAGTTATACCTCTTTCATTTTGAAATTTTTATCAGGACGCTTATGAGTTACCGAGTCCATCTGTTGGTTAATTGAAGAACTGGGTTCATAAGCGGCTCTCTACTCGAACCTCGATTCATCGCAATTTGGACCGTGAACACGAGATGGAGTTTACTTGAAAAACTAACTCTAACGTGCTCATTATGTCCTGGTAGTACATATTTCTGTACAACCTCAAAGGGCCTCACCACAGACTGAGTGAGCACTGGGATTTTATAACCCTACGGAGGTGTATAAATGCGTTTTGCAAGCAAAGAGAATCATGCTTTGGGAAGTCGACTTTTCCTGTCTCTTTCTAATGTAAGAGAAAGATAAATTGCCTTTAGTAGTTTTATTACAAGTTCAAATTTTCAATGGAAGTGATTTATATTTTGTGACTATATTCTACTTATTATTCTTATTTATATACTGCTCTTTTGGACTAGATAATTAATTTGCATATTTACATAGATCAAAAGTGCATATGAAGACAATGCTTGCTCGAGGATACTTACGCTAGAAGCTCTTCGAACTAGACGCTTGTGGTGCCGTCTATACAGTTAAGTTTTGTAAGCTACCCGGTTAGGCGAGAATGTAATGGTGGGTTGGTTTAGTCGACCCTTTACTACGTATACCACAGCCTGTCATGTTAACGTTTTGAAGTTCTTTAACTATTTCCCATCAAATTATTATTATTATTAATAATTAGGCATAATACTACTATTGTGCACAAAGCGCACCGCTTGGACGCATTTATATGTAATTCAAATTATTTAAGGAGCGTTCTAGAATATTTGACGAGATCTTGAAAAGAAATTATATCTTATTATTGAACTTATTACCTCAAGATGGGTGGTGCATTTACGTTGTAGATGTCTATGGGCTCTCCAGTAGCCACTTAACACCAGGTGGGCTGTGAGCTCGTCCACACATCTAAGTAAGACAAAAAAAGCACTTCACAAAATTCTGGTATGATGCGATAATCATGGAAAAAGCGAATTTAATTTGTATTAAAATATAGTTTATTTTGCGTGCATAAAGAAGCAGGAATGTTACTGGGGCGTAGACGAGTTCCAAATTTAAAATTAAGTTTTAAAATAATCAATTTTTTAAAATATTACACCTTTAAGAAAGATTCATTGGATTACAAAGAGGCGACGAACAAGCGCGTAAACTCTAAATTTACAATTGTGTTGAAGATAAAAAGGGGCTAGCCAAAGTGCGTTTCGAGAGACCTTTTTGCCACGTACCATCCGGCTTTGGAATGAGCTCCCCTCACGGTGTTTCCCGAACGTAACGACATATCCTTCTTCAAACGAGAAGAAGCTTGAGGAGAGTATTAAGCGGTAGGCAGCAGCTTGACTAAGTTCATGAGTGACGGTAACCACTCACCATGGGGTGAGCTGTATGTTTGTCTGCCTACACGGGCAATAAAAAAAATATAAAAAAAGTGGACTCACCTTCTAATAACAATTCTGGTGCGACTCATATCACGAGAGAGGCCGTGAGTTTAATCAAAAAAAATTGGTAACCATTATAGAAATCATTGATCAGATCCACCTACCGGTTAAGTTGAGAGTTCTCGGTGATCCTATATTAGTATAAAACACGCGAGATGTCATTATAAATATAAATAAAATATAGCGTTAAATAAGACTCCAATATCATCATGAGATCCTAGTATGTCGTCGTCGTACATAACCTCTTTAGGGTGCTTTGTGACTACAGGGAAAAAATCCCCATTACGGATTTGTTTTGTCTACTTGCAAAACGCAGGTTATGAATTTAATAGATTTTAGTTTTAATAAATACAGTTTCTACTCTAATACTGAAATATCAAATAAAACACTAATTTTATAGACCTGATGGCTCTGGACTAGATAGATATAAGACTGCACTACGATAGTAATACAGTTATTGTGTTGTCATCGGCCTTTGATACGTGCGGAAATTTTTGAAGCTAGTGAATTTTGCTTTATAAGTTTCCGTTACCCATCTATTTAGATATAAGCCAAGCTATGTACATCAAGTTGACGGATATTGCTGTACATGACGGATGTTGCTCTTTGTAGAGTAACTTTCTGTTAATTTAAAGTTCTTTGAGTAAAATGATCAAACAATTAATGAAAAATATATATTTTTTGTGTCGACTACAATTTATGAACTATTTAAAAATAAATAGTGGTTATGTATTTATGGACACTTGTTGTATTCTGCACATGCGCTTAAGTCATCCTCTTTGGGCGCACACTCGATACTCTGAACACGTGTCAAGTGTTCAAAATGCCACCAGGTTATCATAAACCTGAAAAAGTACTTCTAGTCTGTTTTTATAACGAAACAACAGATGGCAGCAGCCCATAAAAGTATTTACAAAACTACGGAGAATAAAATTAAAATATTATTATGAGCAATAATAGGTTGAACTCTCCTTTGAACTGTTACTGGCTGAATTATATTTTTGTCATAAAATTGTGACTTCTACCTCATATCTCACGTGGGCTATTTAAATTCACGCTTCGCCGATAACACGTCTGCTTACTATTCGTATAGAAACAAGTCTCTAATCGCAAATAAGCTCCAGACCGTAGCCGTGACAGTGGTTCCGGAAATGTTGGATGTTAACCAAACGAAAAACACAATCCTGTTCTTACAAAGCGGGAGCTAGAGTCGGTCAAAGGAAAACGTTCATATGTGTGTCTGTGCATCTTGCTCTTGTCTGGCTACGAATTATACGGAGCTACGCCGTTTAATGATCTTCGAACACAGAGGGCAGGTCCACTCTATAGCTTCTCACTAGGACATTAAAAGATTTCTAGTTGGTTAGTTCTAGGTCCTGGTAGAGATCCTTTTTAATTTTTACCTTCGATAACAAGAAATGTTTTTATTTATCTATATCTATACCAATATATAAATCTACAGTGGTTTTTACAGATGTTCCGTTGTAACTATTGAATCATGCATCCGATTAACTTGAAACTTCGTATCCATGTAGAAAATACATGTACTTAATGAATAGGCTAATATTTATATGAGTGTTGGACTCCCTAATAATAATGACAATAAATAATAATGTTAATTTTAAATGCCCAGCGAAGCGGGCGAGTACGGCTAGTTGTTAAGATAATTAAATAAACCCAAGAAGCGCTGGTCGGATGTGGTATGGAGGAGAATAGCTTCACCCAGAAGAATGCCGAATACCGGGCAAAGTGGAGGAGTAGGAAAGCGGGCCCTGGTACTAGACCGGGAAAACGCTAGAAAGAAGAAGAACAAGAAGATAATAATAAATATATTTTATTGCAATAAATCGGCGAACGTGTTCACGATACACCTGATGTCAAGTTATTCGTAGAATTGACAGACATGAATGTCAATTGATTGACAAATAAGGCGTTTACTCAAATTTGGCCCTATTATTTCTACTGCTTCTCCGCGATGAATTACTGCATTATGAGCGGTTCCAATTCGTCATGATTCGTCATTATTAGTAAAAGCACCAGCAAAATTCGGCTCAAACCAAAAAAATAAACATTTAAACTTTATTTTTACTGTGCTCCAAATTATGCTATGACAATTTGCATTTGATATTAAAAAGAGAAGGTCGCTGGTTTTATCTCTGATTGTCGTTCCTGGAGGTAAATTGTTTCGAACTGTGACATTCAACAAATTTATTAAGCTCTAATAATTTTACTTGCAATAATTTTGATAACATATCATACCAATAATACAAGAATAGTTATAGTAATAAAACGTACTACCTTCGTTGAAGAGGAATCCGACTACTTCTGTAAGCTTCTGTTGTTCTGGTATCGAGAAATGAGACGCCGCCTACTTATTATTCGCAACACTCGAGATCATTTTTTTTTGTTTTAAGGGATTTTATGACTTGGTAACTAAGACCTTTAAGTCATGTCATATTTTAATTTATAATATTAATGAAAACTTTTATAAATGAAAAATGATTTTACGAAATGAAATGAAGTTGATTAATATGAAACATGGCATGAAATGAAATGAAATGAGATGAGATGATATAGGATGAAATATAATCTCAGTAAAATGGTGGTCATTTACTGACACTATTTCAGTTGACTTTTTGGGGGATTCCGAGAAGTTATGTTTAGCGGTTTTTTTTCATTTTCCCACATTTGTGCATAGATACTAAATAGATAATAAACCACCGTTCTTACACATTTAAACCTGAAGCAACACCAAATTAAAACAAATCACACAACTTCACTCCTCCCGTTCCCGCCAAAAAGTCCACTCGAGAACAGAAACAAAGGATCGTATCTACTGTTTACCATCGCTCTTATTTTTGCAACTGTTCTGGCTATTTATTTTCTAGTACTGATCGACTACTACTGTTATTTTAAATGTCTCCGAAACCACCAGACATTTGTGTAAAAAAATTATTGGCCATTCGAGATGTTGATGATGAGTACATATTTGATATCGGGGTAAAACATTTCATTCTTCTTTGTCATCTACGTTGAATACGCCATATGTTGTCTCTTTTACTCTTTCGTTCATTGTGAAACTTTCCCTTAGATTATGATCTCCTAGTATCGCATGCAATGGTTACACCCACGCAATGTATGATTGATTGGAGGTTGTATAAAACAGCTACTGAAAGCTCGATCAAACTAAGTACAATCTCAGTTTTGGAAGCTTGCACAGGCAAATAGAAAAACAGAGAGTTAAAATAAAAATAAAATATATGTTGGTCAAGTCAAATCTATATATATTAATAAGTGAAGGAAAACTGTATCGCTTTTTACGAAAATTGCGCGGACGGAGGAATATGAAATTTTCCACACTTATAGAGAATATAGAGAATGAGTGCAGAATGCTAATATTTTTTTTAATTATGCCTAAAATATACATTAATTCAATAAAAAAATTATTACACACACTACCATGTATTTGACGCACACACGCATGCATATGTTTTGTTTATTGTCAAACTTTTCTTTGCTGTCTGTCAGTTATAGGCTAACAAACTGAGAATAGATTAAATATTGTTTTCTCTTTATTCATATTTGTCTAAAATGTATTTTTGACGAAATCTGTGATTAAAGAAGTATTTTATATAATAGTCTTTGACAACAGAATCATAATAGTGTACAAACTTATAATTTCCATTAGTTATAGTCGAATTTCGACTACCGGGGGACCACTAGTATAATTAAATTAACTTTACAAACTATCAAAAAGTATCCTTATTCATATTCACAGGACAGATTTTCCAATTTATTATTTATTTATTCTTTTTCTTTGCGCAGTGGAGGGAACGAGCTTATTAAGTGGTGACCGGAACCCATAGGAGTCACAACATGAATGAAGCCACCTTGAACGTGAAGACTCAGTCTCAATGGAATTGCACAGCGCTTGCCCTCCCTTCACATGACCGGTTCGGACACATTCACATTACGGCTTTACACCATTGGAAACTATGTATTTGTTAATGATAATTCCTTGTGAACTGAACGATGAGGTCCTGGTAACCAGAGGAAAAATCCACGTGTCTTGGATCTTGCAACTGACTTAATCAGAAGAGAGTGAGGGCCGGAGGAACAGAGTTACGACCCGTCGAACTAGTTTGTTACGACCAACCTGGCAGCCTGGCCTGTTGACAACCTGACCAAAACAGGCAACAGTTAAAATGGCACGCGTTCTTATTTATTTATTTACTAGCCACACAATACACATTACAAGCTAAAAAAGAAAATATAGGTACACAATAAATAACAAGTAAAAAATTTGGATTGTAATATAACGTTTATACAACACGTAATCTCCAAGCAACAATAGCAACATAAAATTTTCTAACAACGCATTGTATTCGTTTGAAGATTAACTTCATAAACTTTGATCTACTTGCTCTCTAGAAAAAATGATTTAAGATAATTTCGCAAACATAATTTTTGTATAAAAGAGAATATGAATTAATGTGACTACAAAATGAAACCAAAAACGTTCTCTAGAAAAATATGAATTTACTTCAAACAAAGCTCAGTTAATCTAATGCATGACCACGCTGAAAATTCGAGCGATATATTGTAAATTCTTTTTATTTTATTACTATAACTACTCGTAATATTGTCAGTATATAATATAAGGACGATGTTGAGCTAAGGAACCCATCTGATGGTTTACTAAAGAACTGGGTTCATAAGCGGCTCTCAACTCGAACCTCGATTCATCGCAATTTGGACCATGAACACGAGATGGAGTTTACATGAAAAACTAACTCTAACGTGCTCATTATGTCCTGGTACTACATATTTCTGCACAACCTCAAAGAACCTAGCTTACAGACCGAATAGCACTGGGATCTTATAACCCCTATGGAGGTGTATATAATGCGTTTTGCAAAGTGAATCATGCCTTAGGAAGTCGACTTTCTCGTCTCTTTCTAATGTAAGAAAAAAATTAATTGCGCTTAGTAGTAGTTTTGTTATAAGTTCCAATTTTCAATGGAAGTGTTTTATATTTTGTGACTGTATTCTATCTCTTATTCTTCTGTAAAAATTCCAATAGACCTACTTTTGGATTCGATAGATAATTTGCTTCTTTAGATCCAAGTTCTCCAAGTCCTCGTCCTCTCCAGCAGTAGGCTCCCTTAATGGTTTTTAAGAGGCCAACGGGAATGGTCACTTCACAACGTTAATTGAAAGGTCTGGTATGATGCGATAGCCTTAAAAAAAACGGATTTAGTTCAGATTAAAATATTTTTGTTAATATTACGTCATGCACGTAAAGAAGCGGAAATGATCGTGCGTGAGTTTCAAATTTTTATTTCCAAAATTACATTCTTTAGTAATGCATTTTTGAAAATCCTACACTTTCAAGAAGGATTCATTGGATCCCAAAGAGGCGGCGAACAACCGTCTTAACTCTAAATTCACAATAATAATTGTGCTGATGATAAAAAGGGTCTCATTCAGATGGTGCTCACGTTCTAATAGCTAACGACTCAACGACTCTAGTGGGAAACATATCACGAAATAGGCCGTGAGTTTAAAATATTTCGGTTATCATCATATATGTCACAAAATTGATTCACCTACCATTCAAGTAAAAACTTTTTTCACCTATGCTGATATCCTTAACAGGCTATATCAGCGTTACCCAAGCGTAGCGTGATAGGTGAGATCTCGGAGCTCAAACCGGAGGTGTTGCTAATACTGGCCCTAGCAAGAGCAGTGCTTCGCAGAATCTACCACCGGATCGGAAACGCGACCCGCAGAGAAGATCCGGCGAGAAACTCAGTAGGCTGTTTCTGTCGGTTAATTAACTCGCTGAGCCTAACGAGCACTAAACGATTCCTCGATCCCCCCGAGATCAGAACCTGGGAGGATAAGGGGACTACTGCAGTCAACCCTGCAACAAGACGTGCGGTTGACCTCAAGGACGCCCGGCCAACGAAATCTTCGAGGCGAAACAATGACTTTGGAACTTTAGCCGTCTCAGTACGCTGGCCGCCCACATATCATCTGCGATACTCGAGATCAGAGACAAAAATTTGCATCTATTGTTTACAATAGCCGTTATTACAATTCTAAGACGTTTATTTATTTTCTATTCAGTGATCAACTTCTACTAATTAAAAAAATCCTCAATTGTATTTTAAACGAAATGAATTAAATGTAATAAATACACAAGTTGTAGTCACGGATATCCCAACTTGGTCCTGAATTTATATAATTGTGAATTTAACTGTTATTTTTAGGTTAAATTCAGTGATCAAAATTCGACCCTAATTAAGGTTAGCTCATGATTTAGTTTGATTAGAAACGGACTATTGCCAAGCAAATGTTTTTTTTTATTATTATTATTTTATGAATGAGAGATCACTAACGACCCAGAGGCCTTTCCAGTTTCACCAGGATAGGTGGGCGAGCAAAGGCTCACTCACGGGAGGGGTGGGATTTGCTAACAGCTGCCCGAGCGTCTCCAAAGGAGACCTAACAACTTAAGAGCAGCTGCTTCGCAAATGAGCCTGCTCAAAGAAATTTATGGGTAAAATTAAAACAAAATAAACTATTTTATATTTACAATGTGGCACTAAATGACAATTTTAGGAAATAAATTTTAGTCGCGGCTTCGCTTAAGTTAATAGAAAAAGAATGAGTCCTTCGAGAATCAAACTTTTATTTCTGAATTTTTTTGATGATTAGGACATGGAACCAACAAATAAACTCACTATCATAATACTCTGATATGGTTTTAACATAATGCCAATTCTTAGCTGCTTGATATTTTATGGGGTAGCTCAATAAAAAACTCTAAGTATTCGATATCGTTGTCCCGGTCCCAAATTCAGAGCAAGCCGAATCTTTCCACCGAAAAACATTTCCAATTTGAACATATATATCTTCTCCCTGAGGCTTCACAGTAGCTAGTGGTAGCTTTATGCGAAATTAGGAGTTGATAAATCATTAAATTAATTTAAATTCATTCACGTCATTTTTTTCACAATAGAAAGAATCTTCGAGATGTTGGCGATGTTATTGTTTGATTTGGAGGGAAAATATTTCATGCCTCTTTTTCATTTATGTTGGATATGTCGTAAGATGCTATCTCTTTTGCTTATTCATACATTGTGAAACTTTCCCTTTGATTATGGTCTCCTGGTGTCGCATGTAACCGTTACACCCACGCCATGGATTGGATACAGCTAGCTACTGGACTTTACTGGAGGTCGGCTCAGAAACAGTACAGCAGTGTGGGTAAAAACAGAAGCTAGTACAGAAATTTAGTATGGACGAAATAAAAAAGAGAGACGGAGAGACATAGAGAAAGAGAAAAGTGATTCTTTTGGTCAAGTCACCTATTAGTTAATTTAGCTTTATATGCTTTCAAAAGAAGTCCTTATTCGTAATCACAAGACAGACAAATCAAATCTTATACTATTCTGAAGTTTCGATAGTCTTCTGTTTGTCCTTTCGGGTCGAAAACAGACTCTTTATTTATCAAATTTCACTTAAGATAACGATTTATGTAAGATGACCTTTTGAAACGAATTATTTATTACTTAATGATGTGAGTCGTAAAACTCATGTGTTAATGACAAATGTTGAGGACTTCTTTCCACCAAAAAAATCATCAAATAAGTAATAGACAGTATAGTAGTTAATCTATGTTCAACATTTTTTGTATCAAATACAATTTATTAAACACAATAAAGTAGCGGATACGTATTTCTCGTTATGTAAATAAAATACATGCGCAATATGCCAACCTCGTTGGGCGCACACTCGATACTCCGAACACGCGTCAACTCTTCAAGATGCCACCAGGATATCATAGAACTGAATAAGTGGTTCTAGTCTAGTTCTAGTCAGTTTTTTTAACGAAACAACAGATGGCAGCAGTTCATGAAAGTATTAACAAAACTACGGAGAATAAAATTAAAATGTTATTATGAGCAATAATAGGTTGAAAACTACTTCTTTTGAACTGTTACTGGTTGAATTTAATTTTGCCATAAAATTGTGACTTCTACCTCATATCTCACGTGGGCTATTTAAATTCACGCTTCGCCGATAACACATTCGCTTACTATTTGTATAGAAACAAGTCTCTAATCGCAAATAAACTCCAGATCGTAGCCGTGACATTGGTTCCGGAAACGTTGGATGTTAACCAACCGAAAAACTAAATCGTGTTCGTACAAAGCGGGTCCATCCCGACAGGAGCCCTCTTCTTCGATATAGCGAAGGCGTTCGACAAAGTCTGGCACAACGGTTTGATATACAAACTGTATAACATGGGAGTGCCAGACAGACTCGTGCTCATCATACGAGACTACTTGTCGAACCGTTCGTTCCGATATCGAGTCGAGTGAACGCGATCCCGCCCCCGTCACGTCACAGCCGGAGTCCCGCAAGGCTCCGCCCTCTCCCCGTTACTATTCAGTTTGTATATCAATGATATACCCCGGTCTTCGGAGACCCATGTGGCGCTCTTCGCCGATGACACCGCCATCTACTACTCGTGTAGGAAGAAGGCGTTGCTTCATCGGCGACTTCAGACCGCAGCTACCACCATGGGACAGTGGTTCCGAAAGTAGCGCATCGACATCAACCCCACGAAAAGCACAGCGGTGCTCTTCAAAAGGGGTCGCCCTCCGAACACCACGTTGAGCATCCCTCTCCCGTCTAGGCGCGTCGACACCTCCGCCTCCGCCATTCGCCCAATCACGATGTTCGACCAGCCCATACCGTGGGCCCCGAAGGTCAAATATTTAGGCGTCACCCTCGACAGAAGGATGACATTCCGCCCTCATATTAAGACGGTACGCGACCGTGCCGCCTTCATTCTAGGACGTCTCTACCCGACGATATGCAGGCGAAGTAAAATGTCCCTTAGAAATAAGGTGACACTCTACAAAACTTGCATACGCCCCGTCATGACCTATGCAAGTGTAGTGTTCGCTCACGCGGCCCGCACTCACTTAAAATCCTTCCAAATCATTCAATCCCGTTTTTGCAGGATAGCCGTCGGAGCCCCGTGGTTTGTCAGGAACGTCGACCTCCATGACGACCTGGACTAAGAGTCCATCGGTAAGTATCTACAGTCGGCGTCGATGCGCCACTTCGATAAAGCGGCATGACACGAGAATCCTCTCATCGTGGCCGCAGGTAACTACATTCCCGATCTTGCGGACAGAATGGAAAACAGTCGACGTCGCCCAAAACACGTCATCTTGGATCCTCCCGATCCACTAACGGTGCTTCTAGGTACTTCAAGCACCGGTCACCGTTCTCGTCGAGTAAATTTACTCTCAGACACAGCCCACTGAGTTTCTCGCCGGATCTTCTCAGTGGGTCGCGTTTCCGATCCGGTGGTAGATTCTGCGAAGCACGACTCTTGCTAGGGTTCGTGTTAGCATCGTCGTCAGGTTTGAGCCCCGTGAGCTCACCTACTAGTTACGGTTACGCTGAAATAGCCACTCCAGGCTACCAGCTTAGGTAGAAAAAAAAAAATCAAAGCGGAAACTCGAGTCAGTCAAGGGAAAACGTTTATATGTGTGTGTGTGCATCTTGTTCTAGTCTGGCTACGAATTATACGGAGCTACGCCATTTAATGGTCTTCGAACACAGAGGGCAGGTCAGGTAGCTTCTTACTAGGACATTAGAAAATTTCTATAGTTGGTTAGTTCCCGTAGAGATCCATTTAAATTTTTACCTTCGATATTAATAAATGTTTTTATTTATCTATATCTATACCAATATATAAATCTACAGTGGTTTTTACGGATGTTCCGTTGTAACTACTGAACCATGCATCCGATTAACTTGAAACTTCGTATTCATATAGAAAATACATGTACTTAATGAATAGGCTAATATTTATATGAGTGTTGGACTCCCTAATAATAATGACAATAAATAATTATGTTAGTTTTAAATGCCCAGCGAAGCGGGCGGGTACGGCTAGTTGTTAAGATAATTAAATAAACCCAAGAAGCGCTGGTCGGATGTGGTATGGAGGAGAATAACCTCACCCAGAAGGAGGCCGAAGACCAGGCAAAGTGTAGGAGCTTAGGAGTAGAAAAGCGGGCCCTGGTACTAGACCGGGAAAACACTAGGAAGAAGAAGAAGAAGATAATAATAAATATATTTTATTGCAATAAATCGGCGAACGTGTTCACGATACACCTGATGTCAAGTTATTCGTAGAATTGACAGACATGAATGTCAATTGATTGACAAATAAGCCGTTTACTCAAATTTGGCCCTTTTATTTCTACTGCTTCTCCGCGATGAACTACTGTGTTATGAGCGGTTCCAATTCGTCATGATTCGTCATTATTAGTAAAAGCACCAGTAAAATTCAGCTCTAACCAAAAAAATAAACATTTAAACTTTATTTTTACTGTGCTCCAAATTATGCTATGACAATTTGCATTTGACATTAAAAAGAGAAGGTCGCTGGTTTTATCTCTGATTATTGTTCCTGGAGGTAAATTATTTCGAACTGTGACATTCAACATATTTATTAAGCTCTAATAATTTTACTTGCAATAATTTTGATTACATATCATACTAATAATACAAGAATAGTTATAGTAATAAAACGTAGTACCTTCGTTGAAGAGGAGTTCGACTACTTCTGTAAGCTTCTGTTGTTCTGGTATCGAGAAATGAGATCGCCGCCTACTTATTATTCGCAACACTCGAGATCAGAGACAAAAGACAAGACAAATCTACTGCTCATAATTTTATTCTAAGCAACTGTTCTGGCTATTTATTTTGTAGTACTGATCGACTTCTAGTGTTATTTTAAATGTCTCCGAAACCAGACATTTGTGTAAAAAAATTATATTAACCATTCCAGATGTCAATGATGAGTATATATTTGGTGTCGGGTAAAACATTTTATTCTTCTTTTTCATCTACGTTGAATACGCCATATGTTGTCACTTTTACTCTTTCGTTCATTGTAAAACTTTCCCTTAAATTATGATCTCCTAGTATCACATGCAAAAGTTACACCCACGCAATGTATGACAGCTACTGAAAGCTCGATCAGACAGACAGACTGACTAAGTTACAATCAATTTTCGAAGCTTGCACAAAACAGCTGGTTAAAATTAAAATAAAATATATGTTGGTCAAAGTCAAATATAATTAAATTAACTTTACAAATTATCAAAAAGTGTCCTTATTCGTACTCACAAGACAGGTTTTCCAATTTATTATTTATTTATTTATTCTTTGCGGAGTGGAGAGAACGAGTTCATTAAGTGGCAGCCGGAACCCATAGGAGTCACAACATGAATGAAGCCACCTTGAACGTGAAGACACAGTCTCAATGGAATTGCACAACGCTTGCCCTCCCTTCACATGACCGGTTCGCTGCAGATATAGCCAAAGTGGTGGTACTGAGACGTATATACATTCACATTACGGCTTTACACCATTGGAAACTATGTATTTGTTAATGATTATTCCTTGTGAATTAAACAATGAGGCCCTGGTAACCAGAGGGAAAATCTACGTGTCTTGGATCCAGCAACTCACGTAATCAGAAGAGGTGAGGGCCGGAGGAACAGAGTTACGACCTGTCGCTCCCAGAACAGGCAAAAATTAAAACGGCTCGCATTCTTATTACGTTTATACAATATGCAATATCTAAGCAATAACAACATAACATTTTCTAACAACGCACTGTATTTATTCGTCTATACTAATATTATAAAGAGGAAAGATTTGTTTGTTTGTTTGTTTCGAATAGGCTCCGAAACTACTGGACCGATTTGAAAAATTCTTTTGCCATTAGAAGCTGACATTGTCCCTGATGAACATAGGCTACTTTTTTTTATTTTTTTATTATTTTTTTTTTTGTTTTTAATATATGTTTTAATGTTTCCGAAGCGAAGCGAGGGCGGGTCGCTAGTTTAAAGATAAACTTCATAAGCTTTGCTCTACTTACTCTCTAGAAAAAATAAATTAAGATGCTTTCGCAACAACTTTTCGTATACAAGACAATTTGAATTAATGTGACTTCAAAATGAAACCGAAAACGTTCTCTATAAAAATATAAATTTACTACTTCAAACAAACATGCATCCGCAAATGCTATGCGGTATAAATACCCCGTGGACACTAAGTCAATTCGTATGAGAAATCGAGTGACACCAATGATGAGATAGATAGTGGTATTTCGAGAATCCTGACGCGAATTTTCTGAAGAATTGAATTCAATCATCAAAATTAACAGCTCGTAAGATTTTCTAGCCTAAATTTATTAAATTAAGGTGTTGCTCTATTTGAGGCAAAAAAATTGAAGTCTCGAGTAATGTTCTTTCGTGTCGACAGTTTTAGGGCGAACATACTCTACTGAAAAATTTCATTATTAACTCAGACAAGATAATGCGTGACCACGATGAAAATCGAGCGATATATTTAAAATTATTTTAAATTTTATTACTTTAATATTGTATTTGTATTAATATAATATTTAAGGACGATTTTGAGCTACAGATCCCATCTGTCGACTTACTAAAGAACTGGGTTCATGAGCGGCTCTCTATTCGAACCTACATTCATCGCAATTTGGACCATGAACACGAGATGGAGTTTACATGAAAAACTAACTCTAACGTGCTCATTATGTCCTGGTACTACATATTTCTGCACAACCTCAAAGAACCTAGTTTACAGACCGGATAGCACTGGGATCTTATAACCCCTATGGAGGTGTATATATGCGTTTTGCAAAGTGAATCATGCCTTAGGAAGTCGACTTTTTCGTCTCTTTCTACTGTAAGAGAAAAAGAAATTGCGTTTGGTAGTTTTGTTACAAGTTCCAATTTTTAATGGAACTGGTTTATATTTTGTGAGTATGTTCTATCTCTTATTCTTATGTAAAAATTCCAATAGACTTACTTTTGGATTCGATAATTAATTTGGTTATTTAGATCCAAGTTGTCCAAGTCCTCGTCCTCTCCAGCAGTAGGGTCCCTTAATGGTTTTTAAGAGGCCAACGGGAGTGATCGCTTGACAATGTTAGTTGAAAGTTCTGGAATGATGCGATAGTCTTAAAAAAACGGATTTAGTTCAGATTAAAATATTTTTGTTAATATTACGTCATGCGCGTAAAGAAGCGAGAATGATCGTGCGTGAGTTTCAAATTTTCATTTCCAAAATTTCATTCTTTTAATCCATTTTTTTTAATTCTACACTTTCAAAAAGGATTCATTGGATCCCAAAGAGGCGGCGAACAACCGATGATGCTTACGTTCTAATAGCTAACGACTCAATGACTCTAGTGCGAAACATATCACGAAATAGGCAGTGAGTTTAAAATATTTCAGCTATCATCCTATATGTCACAAATTGGATTCACTTACCATTCAAGTAAAAACTTTTTTTTTTTCATCTATAGTGATATCCTTCACAGGCTATATCAGCGTTACCCTAGCGTAGCGTAATAGGTGAGATCTCGGGGCTCAATCCGGAGGTGTTGTTAACCCTGGCCCTAGTAAGAGCAGTGCTTCTACCACCGATTCAGAAACGCGACCCACAGAGAAGATCCGGCGAGAAACTCAGTGGGCTGTCTCTGTGGGTTAATTAACTCGCCGAGCCTAACGAGCACTAAACGATTCCCCGATCCCCCGAGATCAGAACCTGGCGAAATAAGGGGGCTATTGCGGTCAAGCCTGCAACAAAACGTGCGGTTGACCTCAAGGACGCCCAGTACCGGATACCCCGCTGGGTCGGAATCAGCCTGCCGGGTCTAGACGCGATACACCACCAACTGGTCACTCTTATGCTGTTACTCTTGAACGGCGCGCTGGAATAACGCACCGCGTGACCTCCACCCCTCAGTTCGTCTCGTGAACTTTTCCGGGAGAGGCCGCCTCATACAGGGGGTATACCTGCGCCTCATACGTAGGTTCATGATGTCTCCTCCAGCCTCTGGCTCGACGACGAAGATCGCTGCAGACCTCTCTCTCTCTCTCTCTCTCTTGTTCCGCCGCCTCCTTCTGTGTGATGATGGATTCACAACAGTCAAAAATTGCATTCGGGGACTCATCGCTGCCGGACTTCGTAGCCACGGCGGTTAGCAGCGTCAGGTCCTCTCTTATGACCGCGACGAGGGCGTGAGCGTGTGCTCCGGAGAGTTCTCCTCTCCAGAGTGGTACTGCGTCATCGGTGCCCTCTAGGCGACACGGTTGAGATATCGGCCGAAATAAGCGTTGCACACATGGCACACATATGATGTGAGTCATGAGGCTCATCTGTAAATGGCATATTGTCAAGAAAACCTTTCTTTGAGTAAAATGATAAAGGTTATTTATGTAAAGAAAATGTATTTATGGACACTTGTTATATATGTACTTACTACATGCGCAATATGCCAATTGGGCGCACACTCGATACTCGAACACGCGTCAACTCTTCAACATGCCACCAGGATATCATAAAACTAAAAAAGTATTATATTTATGGTCTATTTTTATAATGAAATCACAGATGACAGCAGACGGTTAATGAAATAAATATATCATTCTGATAATACTAATAGATTGGATTTTTCATTCATCATTTTTCCATTCCATACCAACGATACAAGAAATTTACAGTAAGAAAACGCAGAACCTTTGTTCAGGAAGTACGTGACTACTTCTGTAAGATTATGTTGTTCTAGTACCAACAAACAGAATCGCCGCCCACATATCATCCGCGATACTCAAGATCAGAGACAAAAAGTTGCATCTATTGTTTACAATAGCCGTTATTACAATTCTAAGACGTTCATTTATTTTCTATTCAGTGATCAACTTCTACTAATTAAAAAAATCCTCAATTGTATTTTAAACGAAATGAATTAAATGTAATAATAATAAACACACAAGTTGAAGTCACGGATATCCCAACTTGGTCGTGAATTTATATAATTGTGAATTTAACTGTTATTTTAAGGTTTAACCAGTGATCAAAATTCGACCCTAATTAAGGTTAGCTCATGATATGGTTTGATTAGAAACGGACTATTGCCAAGCAAATGCTATTTTTTGTATTATTATTATTTTATGAATGAGAGATCACTAGTAACCCAGAGGCCTTTCCAGTTTCACCAGGATAGGTGGGCGAGCAAAGGCTCACTCACGGGAGGGGTGGGATTTGCTAACAGCTGCCCGAGCGTCTCCAAAGCAGACCTAACAACTCAAGAGCAGCTGCTTCGCAAATGAGCCTGCTCAAAGAAATTTATCAGTAAAATTGAAACAAAATAAGCTATTTTATATTTACAATGTGATATTAAATGACAATTTTAGGAAATAAATTTTAGTCGCGGCTTCGCTTAAGTTAATAGAAAAAGAATGAGTCCTTCGAGAATCAAACTTTTATTTCTGAATTTTTTTGATGATTAGGACATGGAACCAACAAATAAACTCACTATCATAATACTCTGATATGGTTTTAACATAATGCCAATTCTTAGCTGCTTGATATTTTATGGGGTAGCTCAATAAAAAACTCTAAGTATTTGATATCGTTGTCCCGGTCCCAAATTCAGAGCAAGCCGAATCTTTCCACCGAAAAACATTTCCAATTTGAACATCTCAGATATCTTCTCCCTGAGGCTTCACAGATGCGAAATTACGAGTTGATAAATCATTAAATTAATTAAAAATTCATTCACGTCATTTTTTTCACAATAGAAAGAATCTTCGAGATGTTGGCGATATTATTGTTTGATTTGGAGGGAAAATATTTCATGCCTCTTTTTCATTTACGTTGGATATGTCGTAAGATGCTATCTCTTTTGCTTATTCATATATTGTGAAACTTTCCCTTCGATTATGGTCTCCTGGTGTCGCATGTAGCCGTTACACCCACGCCATGTATATTGATTGGATACAGCTAGCTAGCTAGCTACTGGACTTTACTGGAGGTCCGCTCAGAAACAGTACAGCAGTGTGGGGAAAAACAGAAGCTAGTACAGAAATTTAGTATGGACAAAATAAAAAAGAGAGACGGAGAGACATAGAGAAATAGAGAAGTGATTCTTTTGGTCAAGTCAACTATAGTGAATTTAGCTTTATATGCTTTCAAAAGAAGTTCTTATTCGTAATCACAAGACAGACACATCAAATCTTATACTATTCTGAAGTTTCAATTGTCTTCTGTTTGTCCTTTCGGGTCGAAAACAAACTCTTTATTTATCAAATTTTACTTATGATAACGATTTATGTAAGATGACCTTTTGAAACGAATTAGTTTATTACTTAATGATGTGAGCCGTAAAACTCATGTATGTGTTAATGACAAATGTTGAGGACTTCCTTCCACCAAAAAAATCATCAAATAAGTAATAGAAAGTATAGTAGTTAATATATACTCAACATTTTTTGTGTCAAATACAATTTATTAAACACAATAAAGTAGCGGAAACGTATTTCTTGTTATGTAAATAAAATACATGCGCAATATGCCAACCTCCTTGGGCGCACACTCGATACTCCGAACACGCGTCAACTCTTCAAGATGCCACCAGGATATCATAGAACTGAATAAGTGCTTCTAGTCTAGTTCTAGTCAGTTTTCATATCGAAACAACAGATGGCAGCAGCCCATGAAAGTATTAACAAAACTACGGAGAATAAAATTAAAATGTTATTATGAGCAATAATAGGTTGAAAACTTTTTTTGAACTGTTACTGGTTGAATTTAATTTTGCCATAAAATTGTGACTTCTACCTCATATCTCACGTGGGCTATTTAAATTCACGCTACGCCGATAACACGTTCGCTTACTATTTGTATAGAAACAAGTCTCTAATCGCAAATAAACTCCAGATCGAAGCCGTGACAGTGGTTCCGGAAACGTTGGATGTTAACCAAACGAAAAACTAAATCGTGTTCTTACAAAGCGGGAACTCGAGTCAGTCAAGGGAAAACGTTTATGTGTGTGTGTGCATCTTGTTCTAGTCTGGCTACGAATTATACGGAGCTACGCCATTTAATGGTCTTCGAACACAGAGGGCAGGTCAGGTAGCTTCTTACTAGGAGATTAGAAAATTTCTATAGTTGGTTAGTTCCAGTAGAGATCCTTTTTAGTTTTTACCTTCGATAATAATAAATGTTTTTATTTATCTATATCTATACCAATATATAAATCAAGAGTGGTTTTTACGGATGTTCCATTGTAACTACTGAACCATGCATCCGATTAACTTGAAACTTCGTATCCATGTAGAAAATACATGTACTTAATGAATAGGCTAATATTTATATGAGTGTTGGACTCCCTAATAATAATGACAATAAATATTAAATGCCCAGCGAAGCGGGCGAGTACGGCTAGTTGTTAAGATAATTAAATAAACCCAAGAAGCGCTGGTCGGATGTGGTATGGAGGAGAATAGCCTCACCCAGAAGAATGCCGAAGACCGGGCAAAGTGGAGGAGCTTAAGTAGAAAAGCGGGCCCCGGTACTAGACCGGGAAAACGCTAGAAAGAAGAAGAAGAAGAAGATAATAATAATAAATATGTTTTATTGCAATAAATCGGCGAGCGAGTTCACGATGCACCTGATGTCAAGTTATTCGTAGAATTGACAGACATGAATGTCAATTGATTGACAAATAAGCCGTTTACTCAAATTTGGCCCTATTATTTCTACTGCTTCTCCGCGATGAACTACTGTATTATGCGCGGTTCCAATTCGTCATGATTCGTCATTATTAGTAAAAGCACCAGTAAAATTCGGCTCAAACCAAAAAAATAAACATTTAAACTTTATTTTTACTGTGCTCCAAATTATGCTATGACAATTTGCATTTGATATTAAAAAGAGAAGGTCGCTGGTTTTATCTCTGATTGTCGTTCCTGGAGGTAAATTGTTTCGAACTGTGACATTCAACAAATTTATTAAGCTCTAATAATTTTACTTGCAATCATTTTGATCACATATCATACCAATAATACAAGAATAGTTATAGTAATAAAACATAGTACCTTCGTTGAAGAGGAATCCGACTACTTCTGTAAGCTTCTGTTGTTCTGGTATAGAGAAATGAGATCGCCGCCTACTTATTATTCGCAACACTCGAGATCAAGACAAGTCTACTGTTTACCATCGCTCTTATTTTTATTCTAAGCAACTGTTCTGGCTATTTATTTTGTAGTACTGATCGACTTCTAGTGTTATTTTAAATGTCTCCGAAACCAGACATTTGTGTAAAAAAATTATTGGCCATTCCAGATGTTGATGATGAGTACATATTTGATATCGGCGTAAAACATGTCATTCTTCTTTGTCATCTACGTTGAATAGGCCATATGTTGTCTCTTTTACTCTTTCGTTCATTGTAAAACTTTCCCTTAGATTATGACCTCCTAGTATCACATGCAAAAGTTACACCCACGCAATGTATGACAGCTACTGAAAGCTCGATCAGACTGACTTAAGTTACAATAAATTTTCGAAGCTTGCACAGATTGAAAACCAGAGAGTTAAAATTAAAATAAAATATATGTTGGTCAAAGTCAAATATAATTAAATTAACTTTACAAATTATCAAAAAGTGTACTTATTCGTACTCACAAGACCGGTTTTCCAATTTATTATTTATTTATTTATTTATTCTTTGCGGAGTGGAGAGAACGAGTTTATTAAGTGGCGGCCGGAACCCATAGGAGTCACAACATGAATGAAGCCACCTTGAACGTGAAAACTCAGTCTCAATGGAATTGCACAACGCTTGCCCTCTCTTCACATGACCGGTTCGGACACATTCACATTACGGCTTTACACCATTGGAAACTATGTATTTGTTAATGATAATTCCTTGTGAACTGAACGATGAGGTCCTGGTAACCAGAGGGAAAATCTACGTGTCTTGGATCCCGCAACTGATTTAATCAGAAGAGGGTGAGGGCCGGAGGAACAGAGTTACGACCTGTCGCTCCCAGAACAGGCAAAAATTAAAATGGCTCACGTTCTTATGACGTTTATACAACATATATCTAAGCAATAACAACATAAAATTTTCTAACAACGCACTGTATTTATTCGTTTAAAGATAAACTTCATAAGCTTTGCTCTACTTACTCTCTAGAAAAAATAAATTAAGATACTTTCGCAAACATAATTTTTGTATACAAGAGAATTTGAATTAATGTGACTTCAAAATGAAACCGAAAACGTTCTCTAGAAAAATATAAATTTACTACTTCAAACAAACATGCATCCGCAAATGCTATGCGGTAAAAATACCCCGTGGACACTAAGTCAATTCGTATGAGAAATCGAGTGACATTAATGATGGGATAGATGGTGGTATTCAGAGAATCCTGACGCGAATTTTCTGAAGCATTGAAGTCAATCATCAAAATTAACAGCTCGTAAGATTTTCTAGCCTAAATTTATTAAATTAAGGTGTTGCTCTATTTGAGGCAAAAAAATTGAAGTCTCGAGTAATGTTCTTTCGGGTCGGCAGTTGTAGGGCGACCATACTCTTCTGAAAAACTTCATTATTAACTCAGATAAGATAATGCGTGACCACGGTGAAAATTCGAGCGATATATTTTAAATTCTTTTTAATTTTATTACTATAATATTGTCAGAATTTAAGGACGATTTTGAGCTACAGGTCCCATCTGTCGACTTACTAAAGAACTGGGTTCATGAGCGGCTCTCTACTCGAACCTCGATTCATCGCAATTTGAACCATGAACACGAGATGGAGTTTACATGAAAAACGAACTCTAACGTGCTCATTATGTCCTAGTACTACATATTTCTGCACAACCTCAAAGAACCTAGTTTACAGACCGAATAGCACTGGGATCTTATAACCCCTATGGAGGTGTATAAATGCGTTTTGCAAAGTGAATCATGCCTTAGGAAGTCGACTTTCTCGTCTCTTTCTACTGTAAGAGAAAAATAAATTGCGTTTGGTAGTTTTGTTACAAGTTCCAATTTTCAATGGAACTGGTTTATATTTTGTGAGTATATTCTATCTCTTATTCTTATGTAAAAATTCCAATAGACTTACTTTTGGATTCGATAATTATTTGCTTATTTAGATCCAAGTTCTCCAAGTCCTCATCCTCTCCAGCAGTAGGGTCCCTTAATGGTTTCTAAGAGGCCAACGGGAGTGATCACTTCACAATGTTAATTGAAAGACCTGGAATGATGCGATAGCATTAAAAAAAACCGGATTTAGTTCAGATTAAAATATTTTGTTTAATATTACGTCATGCGCGTAAAGAAGCGCGAATGATCGTGCGTGAGTTTCAAATTTTCATTTCCAAAATTACATTCTTTAGTAATCCATTTTTTTTAATTCTACACTTTCAAGAAGGATTCATTGGATCCCAAAGAGGCGGCGAACAGCCGTCTTAACTCTAAATTCACAATTGTGCTGATGATAAAAAGGGGCTCATCCAGATGATGCTCACGTTCTAATAGCTAACGACTCAATGACTCTAATGCGAAACATATCACGAAATAGGCCGTGAGTTTAAAATATTTCAGCTATCATCATAATAATATATGTCACAAAATGGATTCACCTACCATTCAAGTAAAAACTTTTTTCACCTATGCTGATATCCTTAACAGGCTATATCAGCGTTACCCTAGCGTAGCGTAATAGGTGAGATCTCGGGGCTCAAACCGGAGGTATTGCTAATACTGGCCCTAGCAAGAGCAGTGCTTCGCAGAATCTACCACCGGATTGGAAACGCGACCCGCAGAGAAGATCCGGCGAGAAACTCAGTGGGCTGCCTCCGTGGGTTAATGTACTCGCCGAGCCTAACGAGCATTAAACGATTCCCCGATCCCCCCGAGATCAGAACCTGGCGAGATAAGGGGGCTATTGTGGTCAAGCCTGCAAAAAAACGTACGGTTGACCTCAAGGACGCCCAGTACCGGATACCCCGCTGGATCGGAATCAGCCTGCCGGGTTTAGACGCGATACACCACCAACTCGTCACTCTTATGCTGTTACTCTTGAACGGCGCGCTGGAATAATGGTAACGCGCCGCGTGACCTTCACCCCTCAGTTCGTCTCGTGAACTATTCCGGGAGAGGCCGCCTCATACAGGGGGTATACCTACGCCTCATACGTAGGTTCATGATGTCTCCTCCGGCCTCCGGCTCGACGACGAAGATCGCTGCAGACCTCTCTCTCTCTTGTTCCGCCGCCTCCTTCTGTGAGATGATGGATTCACAAAAGTCAAACATTGCATTCGGGGACTCGTTGCTGCCGGACTTCGTAGCCACGGCGGCTAGCAGCGACAGGTCCTCTCCTATGACCGCGACGAGGGCGTGAGCGTGTGCTCCGGAGAGTTCTCCTCTCCAGAGTGGTAATGCGTCATCGGTTCCGTCTAGGCGACACGGTTGAGGTATCGGCCGAAATAAGCGTTGCACACATGGCACACATATTATTATGATGTGAGCCATGAGGCTCATCTGTAAATGGCATATTGTCAAGAAAACCTTTCTTTGAGTAAAATGATAAAGATTATTTATGTAAAGAAAATGTATTTATGGACACTTGTTGTATTTATTTACTACATGCGCAATATTAGGCGGGCTTCGGATAGCCTGCTGACCGAGAGGGATGGTGGTCGTGGCGCCGACGACCGCCAGTCCGGCGTCCCGAGTGGGAGGGTGGTGGGAGAGATGTGCTCCGCACTAAACGCTTCACTTTCTTTCCTTTGCCTTTTCATGAGTTCTGTCTCATGCGAGGTTTGGATGCTGGTTGTTGAGCGGCAGGAGGTTTTAGTCGGTTCAACCCCGAATTGACCCGAAAAACAAAAAAAAAACAAAAAACATGCGCAATATGCCAATTGGGCGCACACTCGATAATGAAATAAATATTTTATATCATTCTGATAATACTTATAGATTGGATTTTTCATTCATCATTTTTCCATTCCATACCAACAATACAAGAAAATTTACAGTAAGAAAACGCAGTACCTTTGTTCAGGAGGGACGCGACTACTTCTGTAAGATTCTGCTATTCTAGTACCAACAAACAAGATCGCCGCCCACATATCATCTGTGATACTCGAGATCAGAGACAAAAAGTTTCATCTATTGTTTACAATAGCCGTTATTACAATTCTAAGACGTTCATTTATTTTCTATTCAGTGATCAACTTCTACTAATTAAAAAAATCCTCAATTATATTTTAAACGAAATGAATTAAATGTAATAAATACACAAGTTGAAGTCACGGATATCCCAACTTGGTCGTGAATTTATATAATTGTAAATTTAACTGTTATTTTAAGGTTTAACCAGTGATCAAAATTCGACCTTAATTAAGGTTAACTCATGATTTAGTTTGATTAGAAATGGACTATTGCCAAGCAAATGCTTTTTTTTTATATTATTATTATTTTATGAATGAGAGATCACTAGTGACCCAAAGGCCTTTCTAGTTTCACCAGGATAGGTGGGCGAGCAAAGGCTCACTCACGGGAGGGGTAGGATTTGCTAACAGCTGCCCGAGCGTCTCCAAAGGAGACCTAACAACTCAAGAGCAGCTGCTTCACAAATGAACCTGTTCAAAGAAATTTATCAGTACAATGAAAACAAAATAAGCTATTTTATATTTACATGTGACATTAAATGACAATGTTAGGAAATAAATTTTAGTCGCGGCTTCGCATAAGTTAATAGAAAAAAAATGAGTCCTTCGAGAATCAAACTTTTATTTCTGAATATTTTTGATGGTTAGGACATGGAACCAACAAATAAACTCACTATCATAATACTCTGCTATGGTTTTAACATAATGCCAATTCTTTGCCGCTTGATATTTTATAGGGTAGCTCAATAAAAAACTCTAAGTATGCGATATCGTTGTCCAGGTCCAAATTCAGAGCAAGCCGAACATCTTTCCACAGAAAAAGCTTCGAATTTGAACATAGAAAGCTTCTCCTCCACTCCATAGTAGCTAGTAGTATCTTTATGCAAAATTACGAGTTGATAAATCATTAAATTTATTTAAATTCATTCACGTAATTTTTTTCACAATAGAAAGAATCTTCGAGATGTTGGCGATGTTATTGTTTGATTTGGAGGGAAAATATTTCATGCCTCTTTTTCATTTACGTTGGATATGTCGTAAGATGCTATCTCTTTTGCTTATTCATACATTGTGAAACTTTCCCTTTGATTATGGTCTCCTAGTGTCGCATGTAACCGTTACACCCACGCCATGTATATGATTGGATACAGATAGCTACTGGACTTTACTGGAGGTCCGCTCAGAAACAGTACAGCAGTGTGGGTAAAAACAGAAGCTAGTACAGAAATTAAGTATGGACGAAATAAAAAAGAGAGACGGAGAGACATAGAGAAAGAGAAAAGTGATTATTTTGGTCAAGTCAACTATAGTGAATTTAGCTTTATATGCTTTCAAAAGAAGTCCTTATTCGTAATCACAAGACAGACATCAAATCTTATACTATTCTGAAGTATCGATTCTCGCCTGTTTGTCCTTTCGGGTCGAAAACAGACTCTTTATTTATCAAATTTCACTTAAGATAACGATTTATGTAAGATGACCTTTGAAACGAATTATTTATTACTTAATGATGTGAGTCGTAAAACTTATGTGTTAATGACAAACGTTGAGGACTTCCTTCCACCAAAAAAATCATCAAATAAGTAATAGAAAGTATAGTAGTTAATATATACTCAACATTTTTTGTGTCAAATACAATTTATTAAACACAATAAAGTAGCGGAAACGTATTTCTCGTTATGTAAATAAAATACATGCGCAATATGCCAACCTCGTTGGGCGCACACTCGATACTCCGAACACGCGTCAACTCTTCAAGATGCCACCAGGATATCATAAAACTGAATAAGTGCTTCTAGTCTAGTGCTAGTCAGTTTTTATATCGAAACAACAGAGGGCAGCAGTTACTGAAAGTATTAACAAACTACGGTTAATAAAATTAAAATGACACCGTAACCACTAATAGCTTATGATCTCCTTTGGTTGGATTTAGAGGTAGGTATAGTGAATGAAGTTTTTGGCAATAAAATTGTGACTTTAACCTCATTTCCCACGCGGGCTGGATATTTCCACGCTTTCGTGTTTGGTGATCGGCTGAAGAGACTTCTATTTTGAGTCGAAATATTCGGTACCAATATTTAAATACGTTTATGTGTGTGTCTGAGCATCTCGGTCCGGTCTGACTCCGAATTTTCCCGAGCTACGCTATTAAAAGGTCTTCGAACACAAAAGGCAGGTCCAATCTATAGCTTGTCACTAGGACATTAGAAAACTTCTAGTTGGTTTGTTCCGGTAGAAGTCCTTTTTAATTTTTTGCCTTTGATAATAATAAATGTTTTAATGTTTTTTTTTCGGAGGCCTTTCCAGTTTCACCAGGACTGGTGGGCGAGCAAAGGCTCAGCCAGGAGGGAGTTTTAATGTACTAAATTAGCAAACGCGTTCACAGCACACCTGACGTCTAGTTATTAGTGGAACTCACCGACTTGAATGTCAAAAGATCCATCATGGACGCTGTATTTGCGGAATTTCTCCGGCTTCGCTACCCAAAGCTCACTTCCGAGTTTCAGGCCTTCAAGGCCGATCACACCGCGAGCCCTCTCGTGGACTCCGCCGAGCTCGCTGCTCCTGCGTCGCCTGTACCTGCGTGCAAAGCTTCTGCATCGAGCACCGCAGCCTCCGTCGTGCCTGCCGTTCCCGCGTCGCCTATACTGGCGAGTAAAACTGCTGCGTCGTCCGCCGTGGTCACCGTTCCAGCAGCGCGATCATCCGCGGCCTCCGTCGCACCCTCCAAAACACCTACTCGTAGGTCACCTGCGCCCGCCTCCTCGTCCTCCGACTCTGACTCGGAGATGGAGGTCGACCTCGCCCCCGCCTCATCGACGGATGGATTCACCCTGGTGCAAAAGGGTAAGAAGCGTGCCGCGGAGTCTCGAGCTCCCGCGGCCGCTAAAATTAGCAAAGCCGCGAACGCGTCGCGCCCCCGCCCTCAGACTCCCGTTGCGCCTCCAGCCCGTGCCACTCCGTCGCCGCGTCCGGTGGCACAAAATAAAACCCAGACCCCTCCCCCGGTAATCCTTCAAGAGAAGGCAGCTTGGGAACGAGTTTCCCTGGCCCTTAAGGCCAAAAATATCAATTTCACGAATGCCCGTAACCTCGCGAACGGCATTCAAATTAAGGTTCGAACACCCGACGACCATAGGGCCCTCTCTTCTTACCTCCGTAAGGAGCGTATAAGTTTCCACACGTATACGCTCCAGGAGGAGCGCGAACTCCGTGCCGTTATACGTGGCATCCCTAAAGAGTTGGATGCCGAGCTCGTTAAGGCCGACCTTCTCGAACAAGGCCTACCGGTTAACTCCGTACACCGCATGCATACAGGCCGCGGAAGGGAGCCATATAATATGGTTCTCGTCGCCCTCCAGCCTACCCCCGAGGGTAAGCAAATATTCAACATCCGAACGGTCTGTAGCCTTTCCGGAATCGCAGTCGAAACCCCACACAAGAAAGGCACACCTAGCCAGTGCCATAACTGCCAATTATACGGGCATTCTTCCCGTAACTGTCACGCGCGCCCCCGATGCGTCAAGTGCTTAGGCGATCACGCCACGGCCCTATGCACTCGCGATCAAAAAACCGCGACGGAACCGCCTAGCTGCGTCCTGTGTCGAACACAGGGTCACCCCGCAAATTACCGCGGATGCCCCCGAGCCCCTAAAATAAATCGACGCGTCGCCCGCCAAAACCGCCTCCGAGCTTCCGGCCCAGACATCAAAGCCTCGGCACCCTCTATGTCGCAGGCTAAGCCAGCGTTCGTTCCGGCGCCGGTGCCCAGTGTCTCGGCCTGGGCGAAACCGCTGCCGTACACGAACACGGCTACAACTCCCTCCTCCGCAATTCGTCCCGCCCCCGCGACTCGTCCCTCTCCCGCGACTTGCCCTCCGACCGCGTCCGACAATCTCGCTTTAGCGATCGACTTCTTTCAGTCGATCAACTTTGAGCGCGTTAACGCTTTGGGCGACGCCATTCGCGCTGCCTCCACTGCACAACACTTTATCGCCGTTGTGCAAGAATACGCCGACGTATACGCGTCATTAAATACGTACGTCCTCCCCTCACTCCGCCGGTAATCAATGGCGTATATAAGTAGAATAAAGCCCCTATCCGTAACGATAGGATTTTTTAACGCTTACGGTCTCGCAAATCAACGTGATCAGGTTTCTGACTTTTTGCGTGACCATCAAATTGATATATTTTTAGTGCAGGAGACCCTACTTAAGCCCGCGCGCCGTGACCCTAAAATCGCGAACTATAACATGGTCAGGAACGACAGGCTCTCTGCTCGTGGTGGTGGTACCGTCATTTACTATAGAAGAGCCCTGCATTGCGTCCCGCTCGATCCTCCCGCGCTCGCTAATATCGAAGCATCAGTGTGCCGAATCTCACTGACGGGACACGCGCCGATCGTTATCGCGTCCGTTTATCTTCCACCGGATAAGATCGTTCTAAGCAGTGATATCGAGGCGCTGCTCGGCATGGGGAGCTCTGTCATTCTGGCGGGCGACCTAAATTGTAAACACATCAGGTGGAACTCACACACTACAACCCCGAATGGCAGGCGGCTTGACGCGTTAGTCGATGATCTCGCCTTCGATATCGTCGCTCCGCTAACCCCGACTCACTACCCGCTAAATATCGCGCATCGCCCGGATATACTCGACATAGCGTTATTAAAAAACGTAACTCTGCGCTTACACTCGATCGAAGTAGTTTCAGAGTTAGATTCAGACCACCGTCCCGTCGTTATGAAGCTCGGTCGCGCTCCCGATTCCGTTCCCGTCACGAGGACTGTGGTGGATTGGCACACGCTGGGCATCAGCCTGGCTGAATCCGATCCACCATCGCTCCCGTTTAGCCCGGACTCTACCCCGTCTCCTCAGGATACCGCTGAAGCCATAGACATCTTAACGTCACACATCACCTCGACATTAGATAGGTCATCGAAACAAGTTGTAGCGGAGGACTTCCTTCACCGCTTCAAATTGTCCGACGATATTAGGGAACTCCTTAGAGCTAAGAACGCCTCGATACGCGCCTACGACAGGTATCCTACCGCGGAAAATCGAATTCGAATGCGTGCCCTACAACGCGACGTAAAGTCTCGCATCGCCGAAGTCCGAGATGCCAGATGGTCTGATTTCTTAGAAAGACTCGCGCCCTCTCAAAGGTCTTACTACCGCTTAGCTCGTACTCTCAAATCGGATACGGTAGTAACTATGCCCCCCCTCGTAGGCCCCTCAGGCCGACTCGCGGCGTTCGATGATGATGAAAAAGCAGAGCTGCTGGCCGATACATTGCAAACCCAGTGCACGCCCAGCACTCAATCCGTGGACCCTGTTCATGTAGAATTAGTAGACAGTGAGGTAGAACGCAGAGTCTCCTTGCCACCCTCGGACGCGTTACCACCCGTCACCCCGATGGAAGTTAAAGACTTGATCAAAGACCTACGTCCTCGCAAGGCTCCCGGTTCCGACGGTATATCGAACCGCGTTATTAAACTTCTACCCGTCCAACTCATCGTGATGTTGGCATCTATTTTCAATGCCGCTATGGCGAACTGTATCTTTCCCGCGGTGTGGAAAGAAGCGGACGTTATCGGCATACATAAACCCGGTAAACCAAAAAATCATCCGACGAGCTACCGCCCGATTAGCCTCCTCATGTCTTTAGGCAAACTGTATGAGCGTCTGCTCTACAAACGCCTCAGAGACTTCGTCTCATCCAAGGGCATTCTCATCGATGAACAATTCGGATTCCGTACAAATCACTCATGCGTTCAACAGGTGCACCGCCTCACGGAGCACATTCTTGTGGGGCTTAATCGACCAAAACCGTTATACACGGGAGCTCTCTTCTTCGACGTCGCAAAAGCGTTCGACAAAGTCTGGCACAACGGTTTGATTTTCAAACTATTCAACATGGGCGTGCCGGATAGTCTCGTGCTCATCATACGGGACTTCTTGTCGAACCGCTCTTTTCGATATCGAGTCGAGGGAACCCGCTCCTCCCCACGATCTCTCACAGCTGGAGTCCCGCAAGGCTCTGTCCTCTCACCCCTCCTATTTAGCTTATTCGTTAACGATATTCCCCGGTCGCCGCCGACCCATTTAGCTTTATTCGCCGACGACACGACTGTTTACTATTCCAGTAGAAACAAGTCCCTAATCGCGAAGAAGCTTCAGAGCGCAGCCCTAGCCCTAGGACAGTGGTTCCGAAAATGGCGCATAGACATCAACCCAGCGAAAAGTACTGCGGTGCTATTTCAGAGGGGAAGCTCCACACGGATTTCCTCCCGTATTAGGAGGAGGAATCTCACACCCCCGATTACTCTCTTTAGTCAATCCATACCCTGGGCCAGGAAGGTCAAGTACCTGGGCGTTACCCTGGATGCATCGATGACATTCCGCCCGCATATAAAATCAGTCCGTGACCGTGCCGCGTTTATTCTCGGTAGACTCTACCCCATGATCTGTAAGCGGAGTAAAATGTCCCTTCGGAACAAGGTGACACTTTACAAAACTTGCATAAGGCCCGTCATGACTTACGCGAGTGTGGTGTTCGCTCACGCGGCCCGCACACACATAGACACCCTTCAATCTCTACAATCCCGCTTTTGCAGGTTAGCCGTCGGAGCTCCGTGGTTCGTGAGGAACGTTGACCTACACGACGACCTGGGCCTCGAATCTATCCAGAAATACATGAAGTCAGCCTCGGAACGGTACTTCGATAAGGCTATGCGTCATGATAATCGCCTTATCGTAGCCGCCGCTGACTACTCCCCGAATCCTGATCATGCAGGAGCCAGTCACCGTCGACGCCCTAGACACGTCCTTACGGATCCCTCAGATCCAATAACGTTTGCACTAGACGCCTTCAGCTCTAGGAGCAGGCTTAGGGACCTCGGTAACCGTACTCGTCGAACTCGACAAAGAGTTCGCCGTGCAACCTAACCCATGAATCAGCTCGCTGAGTTTCTCGCCGGATCTTCTCAGCGGGTCGCGATTCCGATCCGGTAGTAGATTCATTCGCGAAGCAGCTACTCTTGAGTTGTTAGGCCTCCTTCGGAGGCGCTCGGGTAGCTGTTAGCAAATCCCACCCCTCCTGGCTGAGCCTTTGCTCGCCCACCTGTCCTGGTGAAACTGGAAAGGCCTCCGGGCCACCAGTAATCCTTCAATCATAAAAAAAAAAAAAAAAAAAAAAAAAAAAAAAAAAAAAAAAAAAAAAATGTCAAAAGATCGATTGATGAATGAGCTGCTTACTCAAACCTAGCCTCGCTACTTCTACTGCTTCTCCGCGATAAGCTACTGCTCTGAGCGATTCCTATCGTCATTGTTAGTAAAAGCGTCAGTAAAATTCGGCTCGACATAATAAATTAAACATTTATACATTACTTTTACTTTGCTCCAAATATAATAAAACGTATTACTTTCGTTGAAGAGGATACGACTACTTTTGTAAGATTCTGTTGTTCTGGTATCGACAAATGAGATCGCCGCCCACTTATCATCCGCGACACTCGAGATCAGAGACAAAAGGTCGTATCTATTATTGACCCTCGCTGTTATTCGAATTCTAAGCAGATTATTTATTTTCTAATCAGCGATCGGCTTCTACTATTTAACAAGATCCTCAGTTATATTATAAATGAAATTAATTACATGTTTGTAATATCCAAATGAAAGAAAAGTCCAAGAAAAACTTGAAACAAGCTGTAGAGTATATTCAACCTTATTATGGCAAAAGCCACGAAGTTCCGCCTAAAGGAAACCTTTATCTTTCCGATATTTCTTTATGGGAAACATGAAGAAAGACCGGCGCAAAATCAATGCACTCCAGATGTGGTGCTGATAACGACTGCTCCACATCCCTTACACAGAGCTTAAGACCAGCGTCTCGATGCTGACGGATCCTAATGGAGACATCGAGCAGAGATTATCGTCGACAGCAATAAAATATTTCGGTCACATTGTTTGAGACGAACACACGCCACTGGACGAGCGACTTGTTGTCCATGGGCAGTTGAAAGGCAAGCATTCACGCGCTGATCTACGTGTTGGACAGACCTTATCAAAGCTATGACACAGATCTCTTTGGTCCGAAGTTCCAGAGATGCTGAAGACCGTAACAAGTTTAGGTGCATTGCGGAGGCTGCCTATAGTCAATGTAAATACACTGTCATCAACCACGATCACTCTATCACGAGTAAAAAGAGATAACTCACTAAATAAATTTTAAGTTTGGACCCGAAAATTATTAAAATTTACTTAATCATTTATTTTGCGTGTCTTTAAAATATTTGTGGAAAAAATAATTGGTCATTCCAGAATATGTGAATGGTCGATGTTTGATTTCGGGGAAAAACATTTCAAGCTTCTTTTTCATCTACGTTCAATACGCCACATGTTGTCTCTTTTGCTCATTCGTTCATTCTGAAACTTTCTCTTAGATTATGATCTCCTAGTATCGCATGCAATAGTTACACCCACGCAATGGCCACGTGCTCAGGAACGATCGATACATGCTTGCTGCAGCTGATAATTATGGGCAAAGTGGACGGAAAGAGACGTGTTGGGCGAAGGAAAAAGTCATGGCTCCGGAATATCTGGGAGTGGACCGGTATTGCCTCCGTCGAACAGCTGTTCCGGCTGGCTGCTGACAGAAAGGAATACAGGAAGCTAACGGCCAACCTTCAGGATTGAAGAGGCACTGGAAGAAGAAGAAGAAGAATGTATGTTGGAAAAGCTGTACAAAACAGTTCTTGAAGGTTCTATTAAACTCAGTACACCAGTTTTGGAACCTTCCCGGACAAATAGAAAAATTAACTATTCGTTGATCAAGTCAACTACAAGTTATATAAACTTTACAAATTATCAAAAAAGGGTCCGTCCTTATTAAAATTTGTAATTGCAGGACAGGTTTTCCAATGTATTATTTATTTATTCTTAGCGCAGTGGAGGGTACGAGCTCATTACGTGGTGACCGCAACCCATAGAAATCCCAAAGTGACTGAAGCCACCTTGAGACATGAACTCTAAGTCTCAGTAGAATTATTGTCCCACTTTACAAACAACAAACAGCTTAGAACCCATAGCTAACTTAATCAGAAGAGGGTACGGGCCGCAGGAATAGAGTTCGGAACTTGTCACCCCCAAAAGAAGCAACAGTTAAAATGGTGCTCATTTATATTGTCATTAAGCTAGCCCAAGTAAAATCTGTATTGAATTATGAGAACAAATTGTTTTATTTTAACGCTTGGTAATCCATTCAAGGATATCTGGGCGAGGGTTGGACCGGGTTATGTCGGACTCCGGCGCTTCCAGAGAGGAAGAGGGAGGAATTGGGGGAGGAGGAGGGCCAAGGTCCTCCTCCTCCCCCAATTCCTCGCAGGAGACTACGCCTTGAAAAGGGCGCGCGAGGCGCTCGCCACGCTAAACCAACTACCGACTAAACCCCATCGAACTCCACCACACCAGCTACGCCAAACCTACGGTACCGCAGTGCGCGCCGAAAGTCCGCTTTCGCCGGTACCCGTTCTGATGATATGACGAGATTTCATCTCCGGAAATATCCCGAAGGATGTCATTTCGGAAGACACACCGCGGGCGGCGCACAGGAACTAACTTCTACCGCCTCAGCATTATAAGACCCTAGAAATATTTTCACCCTTAATGTATTATAAGCGTTTTTGTCTGTAACGAACTAGAGGTAATTTTCAAAACTCCATTTATTACCGTTATTTGAATGCAATGGCAATAACAGTACCCATCATTATCAATTGTGATTGCAACCAAAAAATATGGTCGATTTGCACAACAAGAAAAAAAAAACGAAGCTGCTGATAGATTATTCACATGTTTTAGGTGATTGAGAATTCCTTTCAAAAAATTATGCTGGTTTTTATTTTATATAAAGTGTTACGATTTTTATAAAAATTACATTTATGATCTAACTAAGTTCTCTATAGATTATACATATTTTGATGATTAAAATAAAATGCAAAAAATTACGAATCATTATAAATTTTTGCGCCTATCAATCAACATTCAACACACTAATCACACTATATTTTACATGAGCATCGTACAAGAGGACTTATCAAATAAAAAAATTATAAGTGGCCAAAAAAGCATCTGTCTACGCACTATTAAATACTTCTTATCAATTAGAATTCACATTTTTATCAACTCCAAAATTTCTCATCTCATCTCGTTTTATTCTGCTTCAATTTTCATTTCAATAATTAAATAACAATTGGGGAATGTTATGAACGTAACGCCGGGAACAATGGTTTCGCAAGAAGCCAATTGCCATACCGAAAAATAGTATTTTAAAAATACTAACAAAATACGCTTTTATAGAAAATCCAACTAAAAAATAAATCTTAATAATATTGAATTAAAAAATAAAAATAGTGAAAGAAAAAATTATTTTATTGTAAAAAAAGCGTAGGGCGCTTTTCAGGATATTATCAAAATAACCCTTCTACTCATACCTGTTCATAAAATATTTATAACTACTGATACCATGCACCCCATTTTCTATAAAAGCGTATTTTGTTAGTTTTTTTAAACTATTATTTATTTATCATTTTTTAATTAAACTTTAATTTTTTCAATATATCTTTTTTTCAATTGTTTTTAATATTGAATCGGTTAATAAGTATACCAAATTTCGAGTTAATCCAACGTTTTGAACGGGGTCAAAATCATGTTCAAAGATTCCGTTACATACGTCTGAAGCTAATAAAAGCGTATTAAAACAGAAGAAGACGGAAATTAAAAATGTTAATAATGTCTATACGACACAATGTCTCCAAGCGATAACAAAAAAAGTATCCTGACAACACAGTATATTGGTTTAAAGGTATACGTTATAAACAGTGATCAACTATCTAGAATTAAATAAATAAGATATACTTTCGGAAAGATACATTTCTCGTACAAGACAATGTGGAATTAATGTGACATCAGAAATTACCGAAAACGTTCTCTAGAAAAGTATGAATTGACCGATGCTACAAGGTTTTTAGAACGATTTCGTTATAACATAATAATAATATATAACATAATATATTATAACATAATATATTATTATTATATTTCTATGGTACCTCCGATGTTTCGATAATTTTAAATGAATTTGAAATTAAAATAACAAAAACGAGATTAAAGCGTAAAAGTTTTTTTAAATATTCCTACATAAACGTGTCTGTTCAGACAGTTTTTTTCATTAGCCTAATGTTAAAATGTAATTAAATCATCTATCTATTATATTTAACTTTAGAAATTTCTTATCAACCGAATTCCACATTGAGTCGATATTTGTTTCTTAACTCAACAATTTAGAGAAAACTAAGGAATGGCCCAGATTTTGTTATTTAATGTGTTTCTTTTTTCACTTTAAATTTATGTAATTTGTTTAAGATAAGTTTTAAATCTGTACTGCTTTTGAATGTTCAAACTTAACCGTTTAGCATCACGCGTTGTAGATAATATAAATTTTAGATTCTGTATTACTTTGTTTTTGTCTTTATCACACTCATTGTAAGTTAAACAAGCCATCCCATTTTCACAGTTAGTCGTAGAAGCCTTCTTAGCTGTCATGATATCCTAGTATACTTGGCAACACCTGTGGCCATGCATTTGGTCGTCTCAAATAGACTTTGTACACTATGTGCGCATATAGAAAGTAGTCCAAAGTTATGATAATATGATAATGTAAAAGATTTCATCCTATCCAGCTTAATGAGGTGAGGTTGCTTATTGATTTCTAAGCAACGAACGGGACGCGAGCCCTACGCAATCATAATTGAGAGTGTTGATATGATCGAGTACATTGTAAGACAAGAACAGTATGGATGCTTAAAACACGGTCAAATTATAAATGCGATTTCGATAATTAAAAAGAGATAGCCTTAGTATCTTTTAAAATCAACCCCTTTGCATTTATGATCTCCTAGTAATCGCAGTCTGCAAAATTAACTTGTTGCTAAGGAAAACTCTTATCGCAGTCGGACTACAATGTAAACTCAGCTTATCTGGAGTACTTGTTTACAATAATAATTAGCTTGTATAATGTAAGATCATTTTACAACTAGACAATGCGTTTTATACGTGCATGTAATATCTAACTCTTTGGTGTTTTAGAGCCCTTGTAAGTTTATCTTGAGATATTCGCACGCTGACCATGGTCAATGCTAAATATAAAAGTAAGCCGTTGCGTTATAATCGATAAGATTTTTTATTTTTATGTTTTTATACATTTTGCGCGTCGTTTTTAGAATAAAAATAAAATGCGTTCATTGCAATTTCAACACGGGTATTATCTATTTATTCTTCTTTTTCCAATATTACAATTAGCTGACTTGCGATCCCATTATTGTCATTATGTCGTGTTTATGAAAATATACAATCATTTTATAAATACTTAAAGTTAAAAATGGAATATTATGAAATTAAGTATTTTTATCTTTTACATAGTTTTCTATTAACCTGAAATTGAAGGAAATTATTATAGATAATATGAAATTAAATAGCTTCTTAATAAAATGGTCCGAATTTACTGAAACTTCAGTAGGCTTTTTAGACGAACGCAAGAAGCTACGTCCAGCTACTTTGTTTCATTTTCCTACACTTACACACTTTCACAGATGCTAAACGGTTAATAAACCACCACTATTGAGTGTTCCAACATGAAAAAACACTAAAGTAACAAAACAAAACCATTCACCGTGCCTTACATTCCTGCCGTCATGTGGTCGAGGCCTAAAGGATAAGAGTTCAGGTACATTAGTGTTGAGCGATGCACCGGTGTTCGAATCCCAGGCGGGGGTACCAATTTTTCTAATGAAATACGTACTCAACAAATGTTCACGATTGACTTCCACGGTGAAGGAATAACATCGTGTAATAAATATCAAACTCGCAAAATTATAATTTGCGTAATTGCTGATCGTAGGATCTCTTGTGGATCCGCGCGGGTAGGTACCACCACCCTGCCTATTTCTGCCGTGAAACAGTAATGCGTTTCGGTTTGAAGGGTGGGGCAGCCGTTGTAAATATACTTGAGACCTTAGAACTGATATCTCAAGGTGGGTGGCGCATTTACGTTGTAGATGTTTATGGGCTCCAGTAACCTCTTAACATCAGGTGGACTGTAAGCTCGTCCACACATCTAAGGAATAAAAAAAAATGCGTTACCAATAATCATTTGCTTTAATTCAAAAGTGGACTCGGAACGAATTTTCTAAGACTTTTTTGTGTGTATGTGGTGGCCTCAGTAGGAATTGAGGTAGAAGAATAGACTGATGATGATTTATTTATTTTTCTACGTCAATTTTCTAGATTAATTAGTGTTGATTCTATATTTTCTGCAAATTCTCCAACCAGGGCACCATCCTGAGAAATACCTGTTAGGTACGCATTTTCTTATAGTCTTAGTCAATAATATTTAGACTACACTGACGTATGTGAAAATTCTTAACCAAATGTGACCCGGTTTCACAATTAACTACCAGGTAATATTCTAGTGATTAATTGTTCATAAATCTTTATACGTATCGATATAAAAGTATATTTTTTTGTATTAATTTTATTTAGAATATAATGTCAGAAATATATTAAGTTATGGCCACATCTGAATGCTTATGTTTTCCTGGTAGCGAAAAACAGTACAGCCGCCCACGTGCCCTGGTGGATTCCATCCCGAATTTGGGAATACAATTACAATACAATACAATCGTAATATGGTGGTCACAGGGAATTTTTGATATTTTTTAATTTAGTTTAATTTATTTATAATTGTTGTGTATTTTTTTTTTGCTTTGATGGTTGGACGAGCTCACAGCCCACTTGGTGTTGAGTGGTTACTGGAGCCCATCGACATCTACAACGGAAATGCGCTACCCACCTTGAGATATAAGTTCTAAGATATCGGTATAGTTACAACGGCTGCCCCACCCTTCAAACTGAAACGCATTACTGCTTCACGGCAGAAATAGGCAGGGTGGTGATACCTGCCCGCGCGGACTCACAAGAGGTCCACCACCAATACTAAAAATGTAAAATCACAAAATGGAAGACAGCTGGTGGAATTAATTAAAGTTATAAATTTAGCAAAGCTAAAAATCGAGTTATAAGTAAAATAATTTTATTAAAGCCTTCTACATTGAACGCAAAGGAATGATATTAATATTTCGTATCCAAAATACCAATGAATAGTGAATAGATTAAAAATAAAAAATAAAAAACTGACAATGTTAATAATGCCTTGATTGCACAATCTATAACCTCATTTTATTTAAGCATTCAAACTCAGTCACATTTCTATATTAAACTAAAATAATTTCAACAAAAAAGGAATAGTTTGGTTCCGAAAAATTCAATGACAATATTTGTAACGCGATCCAGTGGGGTCAACATCTAAATATTATATCTTTTCAACTATGATACAATTAAATGAGTTGCAACATTTTATTCTGATCTACGAAGAGTACATAACTATTTATTTGAATCTGTGCTCAGAGTAAAATTTTGATCAGTACCATTTGCGAAGGGGTGTCTAACTTAGCCTCTAGGCTTTTATGGTGTCCTGGTACGGCTTAGCAACGCCCGACCTGGTACTTAGTGCTTAGCAACGGGGTATGCAATTTCAAACACTTACTTTCTAGCTAGATTTAGTTTTCATCATATAAGTTTCGTATAAGCTTTTTAATAACAGAAAACTTAGGATTATCTTAATTGTACTTTTATTCGTTACGTTTTTTATAAAGTAACAGATGGATGTAGCTTGTGCCACGAAAAAAAATTAATTTTCAAAATCACATTTAACCATTAATTTATTTTCCTTTTAATGTCAGATGACAAATGAATTTCATAAACAATATTTCTCGTGTGTGAAATAAATTAACATAGATGGTTTCCCACCGCGATAACACCCCACTATTCAATCGATAGTTAGAATTCAAATATTGAGGGGAAATGTTGTGTGTGAAATGCGAAGGGTAATTGTAATTTAAATATCTCAATAAAGTCGGTCCAGCAGTTGAGACACACATACAAAAGAAATATGCATATAAGGGTAATATAATATAATATATTAGACGTCATTGAATTATTGTGATCTGTTTAGTTTATACCAAATAAATATTACAAAAACACTGATTTTAATAGTTATTTTAAATAGTCGCCCTTTGTTTATATACGACAAAACCAGAGCGAGGCTGAAGAGGGAGTGTGGTCAAACTTTTTTTTTTCAATGCATGTTTATGTTTATGTTAATATGTCTATTTTTTTACTATAGAGAGATACCAGTTTCATTTCTAAAAAGTTTCTAGATTCATTTCTATTCAGTTCTAAAGAGTACAAATATTTCACTTAAATCACATTATTTGATATGATTTTGGTAATAATGTTTTAATAGGTTCTTTAATAAATAAACATTCTTTTAATAAATAATGATTTCTCTAACCACTTTACTTTCACTACATTGATATTTTAATACACCCCACCCAAGTTTGTAGTAAAGATCTCCATAGTACATATGAAATCCTGGTATTCCCTGCGATGAAACCCGCCCACGTAGCTAGTTCCATCGATTTTACAACGTCTCGATAAGACGAGCTATCTTTATCAAATTCAAGCTTCTTCTTCTTTACAAATAATTTTTGGGCACATAATTTCGTAACTTTAATTTAGACAAAATTTGGAATTAAAAATAGTCATACATATTTTTACATAAACAGGAATCATAATTAAGGTACACTTTTTTTACCCTCTAAATGTTTAACTGTTTTATAACAGAGCATCAGATAAGATCAATTATGAAGGAATCAAGATTATAAAGGAGACATTCTGCCTTCTTCTTCGTTTTTGACTGCCGTCAAACACTCGAGTGATATGTCGATCTCATCTCAAGATACGTGGCGACATGCTCTGATGTTATTATTATTTCGTGATGTACGAAAAAAGTACGCACTATATTACTTACGTCAAATTATACCAAGTATTTGTTGATTATGTTTAATACAGAAATGACAGTAGGTAAAACAATATTGCATATCAAATCATTTATTCCTTAATTTACGTCTAAACGACGTCTTATAGCACAAAACTCAAAAAAGAACCAAATTATTAATGAACAAAATAACACCTTCTAAATTATTAGTACACTAAATAACAATTATGACAATCCATTCGTGTAATAGTCGATCTGTGTGTGTTCCCTATAGACTGCGAAAGGGCTGGTCCGCTTTCAATGAAATTTTCAGGAAATCGTTACATTAGCTAGCCTCACGGGAGATCCTGTGAAGTTTGGTAGCAACTGGATCGAAATCAAATCAAGGACTGACCAGCAAGGCAGGTTGGGTTTGACTAGTTATATTAAAAAAAGTATTTACATTTGATTTAGAACAACTGTATATAAAATCTTCAGAAAATAATAATAAGCACGGGGAGTGATTCTTTTTAACACGCTTTTATTTGCTTTGTATGTGTATGTTTGTTTGTATTTGAGGGTATTTTTTAAATGTCATTTTCACTGACAAGACTTTTGATTAACTTAAAAATTTGCTAACGAATACAAAACCGGTGATAATAAAATAACTTCCCTTTAGAATCCCGACGAACATCAACAGTGGCACAAAATGAATTAATTACAAAACAAATTAATTGCTAGTTCGGTTCATTATTTAGGCGTGTTTTTTTAGTTCCTAAATATAATTTTTGTGGTTTGAGAGCGATTATTCAAAGCGATTTAAATTATATAACAAATAATTATATTTAATTCAGTATAGACACGCTCTAATCGCATTCCTTCCTCTAATCTTGCACTAATCTCCTCAACTAATTCACTCTACTAATCCTCGTCAATAGTGGCTGGCAACTTTATAAATTAAGCAGCTCTCAAATTTTCTCTTAAAAAGCCAAAGCAGAACTAATAGCTCTACAAACTATCATTGCATAAGTTCATGAATATTATCGAAACAATCAATGTAGTAATAATAAACATTTCCGTACCCTGAATTGTAGACTTGTCTCTTATCTCGTCTCGATCGTTCGCCTGAAATTTAAAATAATTATATCATTATAAATCTAATTTGGAAAAAAATCATTGAAATTTTCGTGGTGTTCTAATGTGTAGTCATTTTGGTTATTATCGTAGCTATAGCGAAATTCAAATACCAGAAATAGGAAAACAATTTACTAAGGACATACATACGTAAGAAAGCAGGCATTCTTATGAACTACAAATAATGAATTGATTTCTTATAGAGCAAACGTGTTCAGAGCTTATCTGCTGTTATGCCGTTACTGTTGTCCATTGACAGTGCAACTTGACTACCATCCTTGAGACATGAGGTGATGGACTCAGTTATACTTACTTGCGGTCGTCTCTCAATGCGTCAACGACGTCTAGATCACACTCCAAACATTTTTATTGCACAGGGGGATGGATGAGCACGTGACCCAATCTAGTATTAAGTAGTTACCGGAATCTCAAGTCATAATGTGAATACCTCTGCCACTAAAACATACGAAACTGATTCTAAAAGGTCAATCACCTTTATAATTATTTTATGCCTATTATATGAGACTAATCAATTTATTTGCTGTGCTGCTTTATTCCGTTGAAGCTGCAGTTTATTGTGACGTCAAAGAACTAGGTGCAGTTTGGCGGTTGGTGGATTTAATTAAACTGATTATATTGATAAACAACCTGTACGACTATCTGCGCGCCTAGTAGATGAAACTATTCGTAGAGCGAAATATAGCCACTTTAAGTTTCGCTGCTTCATGAACAGCTACTTAACTAGCTAGTTATTTTTTAGCTTAATGTAATTTAACGTCGTAGCTTTTGATACTGGAAATGACGGACAGATAATTTATTTCTGTGGTCTATCACAGAAATAAATAGATATAAATAGAATAACGTCTTAGAAGACAATAAGCATTTTGAATGGATTTGTCATTAACATGTTTTGTTAATTCTGAAGGATCTAATATATTTATTTATCATATTATATTTTTAACTGTTATCAAAAGATAAAAAATGAAACTAGACTCGGTTGTCCTAGTTTGAACTGAGTGACTTGCAGCTCAGCCAATGAAAATTTAATAAATAAATAAATCGCCAAAAACCTTCGAGTTTATTTAATTTTAATATATACAAATACCTACTACAACTTTCTAGTTAGCTAACTTTTGTAACAATCATCATGACTTTGTCCTTTGGAACGACTTTATGATGGTAACAATGACGATATGGCTTTATGAAGTCCTGGTAAGCTGCGGTTGCGTAGCCTAGCAACGGGCTTGCTGGATGCCAAATAGTTTATGGCTAGTTTCAAAGAACCTAATTATAGAATATATTAACCGTATATAATATATATGGGCGCAAACGCCACTGTTGGCAATAATTAACATAATAATATATAGATTAGTTTATTCTATATTAACATTTATTTATTATTAGCAACAAAACTGTTATTCTACCATATTTAATAATTAGCAGACACTGTTTTGATGTGAAAATGTTCAGAATATGTTTAATGTTTATATTATTGTTTAAAAACACAAATGACTGTATAAATGATTAAATATGAATAAAGCATAAATATTAATAATAATTTATATTATAATTAACAGTACTAATAATTTAATTAAGTATTGTAATTGTTTTGCAATGATGTTGTTGGCGCCATCTATTATTAGGCTGGATAATAACAATGTTAGTTAATATTACTTAAAAGTAATTCATGTAAAATAAATTAAATGTGAGTCATGTAAAATCACTAAAATATGTATTTTGAATATTAAGCTATGTTTTGTGAATTGTTTCGCAGTAATTACATTTGTTTGTATAAAAGAAGTTGTAGTTGCTATAACCAACACAAAATGGCTAATTGTGTAAAAACCACTGAATAACTCAGGCGTGGCTTTTTGTTGTAAACAAGTAATGTTAAAGTTTTATAGAATTGTATTGTATTTTCATTGTAAAAGAACTTATGTGTGTAAATCCTGGTGTAACGCCGACATCAGAAGTGGGATCACAGCCCCAAAATTAATCGTAAGCCTCCGAATGAAGTAGCCCACTGTTGAACAAGTGATGGGTCTCTCAACCTGTATTAAAAAGGCGAAAAGTGATGATAGCTGCAAATGCTGTACCCTTGTAGTGGCATTATAACTTTTATTTGCCGCCGTTCAACTCCGATGAGGGCGTGACATCAAGACCGATGCGGAAATGTGGACGAAACTATCATGAAGCTAATTGTTTCATCGCATGAACATCGAGTTCAAAAGAGCAAGCAAGACATAAGCCGATATCTGGTCTTTGTATTGAACCGCATTGGAGCAAGTGAGGGACGAACTGATCCATGCATTCAGTAAAGTTGTGGATATTTAAAATGAGTTCTAGACCGTGGATGTTTTGGAAAAGCTACTGACGCTGAGATGGTAAAAATACTGATTTCAGGTATTTATCTTAAATTTATTCGATCCAAGTTATTGAGAAATACGCTGTGGTATGTATTTCGCTTCCTAAATAATATCGATTCTAAAAACGTTCCGAAAGCGTCAAATTGAAAATATACTGTAAATATAATGTTAATAATCTAAACATAACTCAGTTTTATCACAATCACATAATGATTCCTTCAGTTTTCGTGGCACTTTTAGTAACACTAAGGTTTTAAATGTGGTTACTGCGTCACTTGCGTCATTTCGAGAAAACTTGTTACCGCCGTCAAGATGACAAACGTATCACCACAATTAAGACTTAAATCATTGCAGATCTAGTTTAGTAAGCTAAACAACTTCATGTAAAGTTTTTGAGCATAAGGAGTCAACTGATTTCAAAACAAAGCATTGTGACTTTTAATGGAGAAAAATACTAGAACTATTATAGAATTTCATATGGTAATCATAATCATATGGTAATACTGACAGTCTTGCTGACATCCTAATAGGTTTTAATCTTTTAAAAATAACTTCTCAGTGTTGCACTCTTTGAGGAGAACTTATCTATTTTTATAAGTTTCTATCCAGTGAATGCTCAAGTTTGGAGTCATTATTCAATCATCATGTAACTTTTGCAAATCATGTCTCATAGATGGTGATCAGGCAGATAAAAGTTGGATTTGAAATAATTAATTTGGATAGGATAGTACAACGCTGTACATACTGTATGTCTCCTGTTTATTGTGAGGAGTTCAAGCATATTACAATAAAAATAAAAATAAACTTTTAATAATATGCCATAATAAGAGACAGCTCATCCCTGTTCAGCAGCTCCATATTATTACTTTTCCTTTCATAATTATTTATTTTTGGATGAGTGATTAACTCTCTGCACCCTAGGTTTCTAGTGGGGGTGCTGCTTTATTATTAGTCAAGAAAAAGGATGGCACAGATCTCTATGTGATTTCTGTTTTTAAAATCTTAGTTCCATTTTTGGAAACCTGTCACTTTTAAAAATTCACCAAGATAAAAGATAATTCAGGAGTTTCAAAAACTTGTGAACAATATGAAATTCAGTACCACATTATTGCAAAGAGAGCGAGCATGGTCAACAGGCATGCTGAACTATTGATGGGTCATAAATGTCACATGTTTGTAAAATATCAATTAATAAGATCTGACAGGCAGCTTTAAGAATTACAGTTGATTAAAATCTGCAGCACAACAATAAAACAAAAATGCAGAGGCATTAGAAGGATGATGTTCCCTACCAGTCATTAAAATAAAGCAAATTGAAAATGGTCCGCTGAATGATGAATTAGGGGAAGTTGAATCAGCTGGTAAAAAACGGATGGACGAGCGGTCTCTGTCATCTAATGTGTTTTGGTAAAGGTAAAGGTTTGGTAATGGTAACGGTTTGATATAGGTAAATCTATCCTCTTAATGTCAGAGGATTCTGATTGACCGTATGGGCAAAGAGATTTGTTCTGCTGTAAAATGATTTATAATTTGTTATGGTATCTACTTTTATTTTCCTATCCAATTATCCTTCCTAAAACGCTGGCGGGCCACCATGCGAATCCTTAAACCTGGTCTTGTTGGCTAGATCCCGTATGGGTGATGCCTTATGAGTTGGCTAGATCCCGTATGGGTGATGCCTTATGAGTTGGCTAGATCCCGTATGGGTGATGCCTTATGAGTTGGCTAGATCCCGAATGGGTGATGCCTTATGAGTTGGCTAGATCCCGAATGGGTGATGCCTTATGAGTTGGCTAGATCCCGAATGGGTGATGCCTTTTGGGTTGGCTAGATCCCGAGAGGGTGATGCCTTGTGGGTTGGCTAGATCCCAAATGGGTGATGCCTTGTGAGTTGGCTAGATCCCGAATGGGTGATGCCTTATGAGTTGGCTAGATCCCGAATGGGTGATGCCTTTTGGGTTGGCTAGATCCCGAGAGGGTGATGCCTTGTGGGTTGGCTAGATCCCAAATGTGTGATGCCTTGTGAGTTGGCTAGATCCCGAATGGGTGATGCCGAGTGTGTTGGCTAGATCCCGTAAGGGTGATGCCTGGTAAGTTGGCTAGATACTGTAAGGGTGATGGCTTGCGAGTTAACTAGACCTGTATGAGTGATGCTTTGTGTGTTGGGTAAATCCCGTTGGGTGATCCTCTTGTGTGTTAGCTAGATCTCGTAAGGGTGAATGGTGCCTTGTGTATTGGGTAGATCCCAGTAGGGGATATGACTTGTTTACTGTTATGTGAAATGCTAAAACAGCGCAAGGGACGCGCTGGAATCAGTATGGCCGTATGGGCGCAAACGCCACTGTTGGCAATAATTAACATAATAATATATAGATTAGTTTATTCTATATTAACATTTATTTATTATTAGCAACAAAACTGTTATTCTACCATATTTAATAATTAGCAGACACTGTTTTGATGTGAAAATGTTCAGAATATGTTTAATGTTTATATTATTGTTTAAAAACACAAATGACTGTATAAATGATTAAATATGAATAAAGCATAAATATTAATAATAATTTATATTATAATTAACAGTACTAATAATTTAATTAAGTATTGTAATTGTTTTGCAATGATGTTGTTGGCGCCATCTATTATTAGGCTGGATAATAACAATGTTAGTTAATATTACTTAAAAGTAATTCATGTAAAATAAATTAAATGTGAGTCATGTAAAATCACTAAAATATGTATTTTGAATATTAAGCTATGTTTTGTGAATTGTTTCGCAGTAATTACATTTGTTTGTATAAAAGAAGTTGTAGTTGCTATAACCAACACAAAATGGCTAATTGTGTAAAAACCACTGAATAACTCAGGCGTGGCTTTTTGTTGTAAACAAGTAATGTTAAAGTTTTATAGAATTGTATTGTATTTTCATTGTAAAAGAACTTATGTGTGTAAATCCTGGTGTAACGCCGACATATACCTATGTTAAATAAATAATGAATTAAAATTTAGAGTTTATATGTATTTGTTTTTACTTTAGAATACTTTAGATAGGTAGAGATGCAGAAATTATTCATTGCAATATTTAAGTAGTAGGATAGCAATCATACCTGTTTGTAAATAAACGCACGTGGGCGTTGTAACGCATAGCAGCTACTAGGGAATCAGGAGTACCAAAGAGTAATTCTGTTACAACTTGAACGATTTTACACATAGGTATCCCCGGTACTGTATTCAAAAAAATGGGTGATTGATTAAACCTTTTTTATACTTACAGATATATTTACTAAATGAAATCTTGTTTTTGTTTATAGTTTTTTTTTTTGCAACAAAGAAATAACTGACCGTACCTGGCCTGAAAGATAATAATTGCATGATCGGAACGCGTAATATCAGCCTTCGAGTGATGGTTGTTCGTCCTTCTGATATTTCTGCCGCGATGAAATCATTCATCCCTATTAGTAGGTTATAAAAATGGAATGGAACGTCATCTGCTTTTCTATGGGAATAAAATAATTCAATGTAATGCCACAAAGTGGTTCGGTTTGAAATGACTATAGCGATTTGGAGGGTGGGACATTAGTTATATCATTAAAAAACGCGTGCGACCGTAAACCCCCGTCGTGAACAAAGTTTCTTGCCTACAAACCTTTTTAATGTTCATTTAAATTCATTATCGCGCGACAAATACAAAACCAACCAAAACCAAAAATCGCCCATTAAGTCCCACATTAAGTGTTATATATCGTAATCTGCTTTAACTTATAAGAATTCTAATTATCTTCAAATCGCCTGCCTAGGTCAAAAACTAAACTTCTATTGAAAAACATGTGATTGTGAGTTTTAAAAGTTCGTGCATATCACCACGATTTTAGGCTTATAGATTTAGGTTTACAATAAATAGTGCATTAGACTTTAATCTTTAAACATTTGTTTCAACCGTCACATTATCTTATTGGTTAGGTTAGGTTGTTTTTATTGTTTTTCAAGGCGTAGTCTCCTGCGAGGAATTCAGGAGGTGGAGGACCTTGGCCCTCCTCGTCTCCCTCTTCCTCTCGGGAGGCTCCGGAAGCCGACATAACCCGGTTCGTTGCCCCCCTCGACCGGGTATCCGTAAATGGATTCTCCAACGTTAAAAAAAAAGGTTAAGTTGTGAAGAACAAGGGACATATTGCTTTAGCTTTTAGTTCCTTTACGTGATGTAATTGTGAGCCCGCCAGAAATCAAATTATGGTGCTTTGTTCCAAAAATAAAGAGATGTATAGTTAGTTACAATTTTCTTCTTTAATACAACAATATATTATCCACTACATAGAACCGATATTTTGACAACTCAAGAAACTGACGTCAAAACTATTACAATCTATATATATAAAAATGAATTGATGTTCGTTAGTCTCGCTAAAACATGAGAACGGCTGGACCGATTTGGCTAATTTTGGTCTTGAATTATTCGTGGAAGTCCAGAGAAGGTTTAAAAGGTGAATAAATATGGAAATGCTCGGAATTAAATAAAAATAACAATTTTCTTTTGTTTTCTTTTGTTTGTTTTAAGTTGATTTTATACAAAGGTTTAGGTCTTTTATATATCGATTGAGGCACTACGAAGTCTGCCGGGTCAGCTAGTATTTAATAAATAATTTATTCTTTTCGGGACACACCGTATCGTGTTCAACGTTTCTAAAGCATTCGATTTCTACGATCGTTTACAACAATAAATTTAAAGACAAAAGTAAGTTTTACTCAAAAACAGACATAGAAAACTTCTTGAACATAAAAAAAAACTTCATAAAACTTCTTGAACATAAAAAAAAACTTAATATAATAAATTTCCCATAAAACTTAATAATCCATTTGCTCAGAGCTATAAGAATGTATCTGTGTCCTCAGTACTTTTTCGTATCCTAATTGGCCAAAGTATTTACAAGGATAATGATATTATAGATGCTAAAACAGTGCATATTATAGTCTATAAATTGACCACGCCTTCTTCCCTACATGCGCGTTTAACTGTCAGTACAGTGAAACCGCCCTCTGAATCTTACCAGGTAAAACCTCTCTGTCAGTTCTGTAGTCTTGGTTGTATCGTTGAGTATGCGCGCCCACGTATAATTCACATTAGAATTTATTAGTTAGTTAAAGTAGGTTATGTTGTGGTGTTGTTCCAATTTGTAGGCAGCGGCTTGGCTCTGCCCCTGGCATTGCTGAAGTCCATGGGCGACGGTAACCACTCATCACCAGGTGGGCTGTATGCTCGTCTGCCTACAAGGGCAATAAAAAAAATTAAAAAAATTCAAACTTATAACTTAAAACTTCATCGATTAACTTTAATCTTGAAACTTAATTTCAGTGTAGAATTCACACATGGTGAAACAATACACGCGTAGTATCCTAACGATCCTGTGTGAAGAAAAAAAATGGACAGTCGTTATTAAAATATAATGGAGATTTTTATCTCAAGGTGGGCAGGACGTTCATGTCATGTTGTCCATGACCGCTGGTCACTATTAACTATCACAGAGTCGACAGCTTCGCCTTTGCACTCGTATAGAAAAATTTATTTTTCTTTAATTTACATTCCCCTCCACATTTTGTCAAATACCTAAAGCATTCACAAATGAGAACTCCTTTGTTTGTTAATTTAACTTTAGTTAGAAACTTTTAGTTTTCTTCGTAATTATTAGCCGTAGGGTCAAAACGTTGATCAACCGCACTGTTAATCGAGTGACCAAAAAAATTTAAAAAGAATATCGTCACCAAAAAACATTAAAAAAAAGATCCAATGTCAAGCATGAAAGAAATTATTCAATAAACAACAAATATGATAGATTCATTTATAGCATAATAAATTAAATATTAGGTACGCAGAATGGTTGAGCTGGCCAAATATAAAAAATATATACAAAGAATTTTCTGTCTTTAGGGAAGCTTCCTGCTCATTATAAAGCCCTGGTATCGTTTAGTAACGTTTGGCTTACTTAGTATTATCTGCTTAGCAACGAGTTTGTATACAATAAACACGTCTCGGTTTTCATCAACAAGCAATATTTGATTACTCGCAATTCAATTACATAATAAAACACAATGAATAAATAATGCATAATATGTTTATTATCATGCGTCATTTTAAATGCCAATTTCTATGACAAAATTAATTTTGAAGCGGTCATGAAATTTTGATTTTATTTTTAAAAGAAAATAAAAAATAAAACTTTATAAATTCACAATGTGAAATTGAGTAGCTACTCTTTAATGTTATTTGTAAGTAAGCCTGTGTTTTCCAAAATACAAAGAGGAGCTCATGTTTCTAGATGGATATCAGCTTTCAGAGCATGATGTCTAGATTTCCCGCTCACTAAGCACTTGACAGTCAGCTCGTACACGCTTTTATGCAAAAGAAAATATTTTGAAATAATAACTATTATATATTATGTAGGTGTTTAGATCTACTGCTAATACTAATTATACTAATTATATAATACAAAAATACCAAGACTGAATAATTCTGGATTCCTGAAAGTATCTTTGGAATAACGATATAGGGAAGATCTTCCACCGAGCAAGCGAAATTGCTCGGTAAACTAGTATACAGGCGGTTATACATATATTATACAAGGTATATAGACGGTTCGACCGGGTATCCATAAACGAATTCCTAAACGCTAAAAAAAAGGTATATAAAACGGTTCTCGCGACTGTCAGAATGTTAAAGCTTAGAAGCTAATAAAAGATGCTGTTGGTGTTGTAAAAAAAACAAATTTGTAATAGTAACCTACATTATAAAAAAACACACATAGTCCTCCGGTAGAAAGTTGTTAAAAAGTAAGTAAAGATATAATTAAAACTATTGTTGCGATTTAAACCTACTTTAACGGTTTATGCTCGCGTTTATTATTGCCATTAAATTATTTGCAAATAATTACAGTTTTCGTGGTCACACACGACTTCGAACAATATACTACCTACTGTTTTTGCGGCTTTGCGATTTTCGAGTTCGATAGTTTTGTGGTCACGGATAACCGTTTTCGGTTCGAGTCTACAACTGGCAAATGCAGAAAAAAATAAGTACACACATAAAGTACATTAAGGTGTCTCAAAAAGTATATCTAAAAATGTTTTTTTATTTTATCGAAACATTCGATACAAAAGCATTTAAAATCGTGATTAAAACAATTTATTTCATTCGTATAGAACGACTTTATAAGGTGAGCTAGGTCCGATGTGTATTAAGTTTTGAAGTATTATTACACATATACACACATAAAATAGAAGTGGTACCTACTAGAAATAAAACTTTTGTTTGAAGATAAAAGTAACAAACATTCCATTGAAGAATCACAGTAGTTTTTTGAGGTTTTAATGTTTTTTAGATCGTTCCGCGTATTGCGTGGGCTGAAAACTGAGTTAACATACCAGGGCGGCATAGTCCGCTGGAGTCTTCGATCAAAAATTTGTTAACCCAGGTCAACGTAAAAAATATAATAACTTTTAGTGAAATAAATTAATTAAATTCGTTACATAAGTTGAAGTCTATTTAACATTAAGTTCGAGAAAACTTTATAGTGGATTATTTACTAAAAGAGTAGTTCTAGTTAATAGTAGTAGTTTATAAATAAAATGAGTTTCCAGCTATTTTCTGGGTTACCATCTACAAACCGGAACGGATAATACGGCTCAAGGTGGTAGTCCATAGTGAGACACCGTGATACACCCTATCACCAACAATTTTAAATTTGTGCGCGTTTTATTTTTGCACGCAACATCAGTACGTAAAATTTGTAACACTAATATGCACATATTGACTCCCTTGTTATATTATAATTCTATCTAACAGCCAAATTGCGAACTGTATTTTTTTTAATATTCCACTACAAACCATGTGTTTGTGAATTTGTTTATTAATTTTGTGTGTGTGTTTGTCAAGTAAACTACAAATACAAACACCTTTTTTTTTTTTAACGCTGGGGAATCCATTTACGTATACCCGGTCGAGGGGGAAATACAAACACCTAGAAATAGTGGAAAGATAGCTGTTACTATACGAAACAGCATAACTTTACAGAAAACTTTTTTTTTTCTTGTTTAATTACCAACAGAAGGGCTATTCTGGCTTCACCGGGTGTGTAGACGCTCACGGGGCTCAACCTGGCTAACATGTGCCCTAGCAATAGCAGTTCTTCCCTGAATGTTCCACCGGACCGAAATGACGATCCACTGAGAAGATCCGAAATGATGCTCAGTGGATATCTATAGAATAAGTTCCACGTCGAATGTCTTCGACGAGAACGGTGATCGATGCTCGGGATGCCTAAAAGCACCGATAGTGAGACGGAAGGATCCGAAATGATGTATTTAAGGCGACGACACCTGCGCGTTTCCCGGTAGTCTGGGTCCGGTTTGTAGTTAGAGACGGCCACTACATGCAGATAATAACGTTATCATGTCGCGATTAAATCATGAAATACGAAAATGTATCTTTACTTAGAATGTCGTCAATGTTTATCACTAATAATTTCTATCGATTGCAGTTAAACTGTACTCGTTGCTTGGAGTTTCTTTTATTGCTTTAACCGATGAACGAACACATGGCACACCTGATGATAAGTAGCTACCAGAACTCGTAAATATTAACAACGTAAATGCCAACACAAATTTTGAGATATGAGTTCTGAATCAGGCTGAACGGCGAAACCGACACGTGCGGGTTCACATACATTCTACCATCAGTATATATTTTAAACCGAACTAGTAGTAAGCTATCGGTAATTTCAAGAAATATCTCGATTTCTTGAAACTACTCGTTCGCTATTACGATAATATGCACTGATGACACTAATAACAGACACCTCAGAAACTGGAGTAACAACCAATAAATAAAAAGTCAATCACAGTTTACTGATGGTAGAGAAAATTGGGAGCTCGCATGGGCGACTATGCCTATTTTAGCCGTGAAGCAGTAATGCGTTTCGACTTTAAGGGTGGGGCGGCCGTTGTACTAAAAACTGAGAGCTTAGAACGTATGTCTCAATATGGGTGACGGCATTTACCTTGTTGATGTCTATAGCTGGTGACCACTTAACGCTTGATGGGCCGTGAACGCGTCCACATATCAAAGCAAAAAAAAATCATGGTGGCAAACATACAAAACATACTTAATTTTATTTAATTAATTAATTAATTAATTAATAATAAATAATAACAAAGAAATTTTAATTCTTATTTAAACACAACTACCGTGGGAATACTGGATGCAACATGTACCAGGGCTTCAGGTAATGAAAGAGTTAAAAGACGAGAGCCGTACGCACACACAGATACGCGTATACAAGAGCATCTTTCTGTGATAACAAAATTAAATTTATCACATACAAATATGTAAATAATTATATTATTATAAAGATGGATAAGCTAATTAGTTTTACGAATGCAATTATCAATTAATGAACTTTGTTCCAAACAGAATATGTTATATTATACTTAGTCTGGCCATAAATACTGTTACAAAGGAAAACAATTTTTTTTATGGCAAATAACATTTATTACTTTTACAGTGTGTTAGTTTAATACATAAATATAAAACAATTTAAAGTATAAAAAGCTTATTCGAAGTGGTCTCCATTGGCTCCAATACAGTCCTTTAAACGTTGAGGCCAGTTATCAATAGAAGCACGCACTCTTTGAATGGGAAAATTTTTCACTGCCAATCGTACGGATTGTTTTAGGGACTCCAAATTATCCAAACCAAACCATCACTGAAGTCGGATAGTGCCCACGTTGCAGTCTGTCGACTTATTGGGAAGCTTCCTTAGAGCTTTGAGCATAAATACGGTCATTTTGTTTCTTAAAATGTTGCTCGATTGTAAATAAATTCTCATCCGTAAACAAAATTTTTCTATGACCTCCCTTTGCGTACCGGTTCAGTAGTTGTTTCGATTATACCAACCTATTCTCTTTTAAATTATCAGTTAAGAAATGACCAGTACGTCTCTTAGGCTGCAAGTCCTAAGTCATCTTTTAAAATACGCGACATGGTTCTAGGTGCTATCTTCATCTCCCGAGATAAAATCTTTAGCTTTCGGACAGGATTTCTTCAAATTCATTCCCTTACTGCTTTGACCACCTTTTTCGTACGAACATTACGTGGACGACCAGATCTTTTTCTGTCACAAACAGAGGAGGTCTCATTCCACCTATTAATAGCCCGGTACACAAACATTTTACTAATACCAAGCGTATGGAGAGTTTTAAAAATTGCATTTGGCTCCATATCTACTTTGTGTAATGCAATCAAAGCGATTCGGTTCTCTTTATCACCCGACTCCATTTTAATATCGCAAAATATTGTACAATTTATTGGCGCCAAAATGAGAAAACTCAATGAGCAATCATATAAAAATGACAGATTCCAAATTCAAATGTAATATTTTGTTTATTTTTAATTGTTACAGTATTTATGGCCAGACTAAGTATACATCTGTAAATATATAGTAAATATGTTTTATTCTCCCTTCATGACTTCACTTCTGTCTGAGCTAGAAATTAAGCAGTCTGATGTTTACTGACAACACTTAGCAAAGAACTACAATTGTGATGACCTTTTCTAAACTTATTATTAGAGATAATTTATAGAATTAGCCCTTCAAAATTTGGATTAAAATTCGTTATTATTTTAATAGTTTTCATATCATAAACCGCAAAAACTCGACTGCATGTTTTATAATTTTACCTTTCCTTTTTTTAATTTTGCTACTGGCAGAATAAACTTGCTTTCTACTACAATATCTGTTCGTCTGTCGTATAGATAATAAATCTGATATTGTAATATTCATCGCAAATATCAGATTTTGATTGGTCGCTATGTAAATAATAATGCACACAACAGTAAAATCGGTAACGCCTTCTCCACTACATTGACTTTTCAAACAACTCCGCCCTTACTAAGAAACATCTCTGTAACATTTCTTACGTCCTGGTTGTAGCTATGATTGAAAACGCCCACACCATGTGAATAGCACATACGATTTGCCTACCTGCCCTGATGCCCTGAGTTTACAGTGCAAGGGATCATTTTCAAACTTTTTTATTGCACCTGATGGTAAAAAGTCATCGTCGCTCATAAGAATGCACAATGCCAAGAGCATAACCGATCCGTTACTGCTATAAGTAGTGCTTGTTTCCCTACCTATTCATTGATAGCCATTGAGCCATAGATTATCATCAGTGCTCTCACTCAGCTTAAGTAGGAAAAAAAAAGATTGAGGGCTATTCCAGCTACGCTTGAACTAAAATAGTGCGAAGTTGCTAGCTGTACCCCCGGTATTGATGACGTACATAAAGTACAATATACATACCGATGCGATGACAAAAAAAATTACGTAGGTACCAGCTGAACACCATTGAGTAACTGTATTATTTATTAATTGGTGTCCCTGCAGTTTCACTTTGAAGCTATATTTCTTACTTTACTTTATAGACACCCTAATTTGAGTTAACTTATCGATTAGTGTAGGAATTATGAATAAAACTCTTCAAAGTTATGCGACTCTGGTAGCTTCTCTGACGTATGCGTAGGTTGCATAGATCTGTTCCGTTTGCGCTAGCTAAATCTTACCCTGTAGCGAGCTCAGCATGAAAAAGCTTGCTCATCGTTTCTACAAAGAACAATTCTGAATCTACCACCGCAACCTAATGACGACCCGCTTTAAAGATCCGGCAAGAAACTTAGTGGATTGAACGAAACTTTGACCATATGAACCTTCGATCAACGTCGAAGACATGAACGCTTAAAAAAATCCTTGCCAAGGAGAAACACACAAAAGCTTAAAAGTATATCTATAATCTTCCAGTAAAATGACGGGAATTAACTGAGACTTTTGAAATAACCTTTTAAAAGAACCCGAAAAGACACGACAAGCTTTTTATTACATTTCCCGGCTCTTGTGCACATTCACAGATACTCAATAATCTGCCGTTTATTTATTTACACGTCTAAACTTCACTAAATACAAACAATAACAATACAAAAACAAACAATAACAAGATAACAAACACTCACTTTTGCTCATCACACTCCTGTTAAAAAATCACTCGCCGCGTTCATCTACAACTATGTTAAAACCATTTTTACTCCGAAATTATCTCTACTATAATAATATGTAACAATTTAAAAAGTAAAAAAAACAAAGTCACAAACAACTCTGCATGTTGTGCTTGGTCATCTAGAGAGAAGAGTGAATGCATTTACTTTCATTTTGTACCAGGACAGAATAAAAAGCCAGTAGGTATATTCCGAACAACATTACATCGCTATCGTATAAAATTGCTTTCTCGTTGAATACCGATAACTTTTGACATTTTATAACAACATATTGTATTTGTTTGCACATCTATTTAAAACAAGAACACTTATTGCGGCATAACTATAATAGTTAGACATATGCTGTCGCGACACTTTGTGTAAATAATAATGTATTGTACAAAGTTGTAGTACATTATTTTATTCTATCATCAATAGTTTTCGCAGGGCACGTAATGTAAAGAATATTTTAGGTAACTTTTTTACACCTTGGGTTACATTATTGCAGTTTTAGTAAGGATCCCTGAATTTATTCAAAAAAAGATTATACCCATATCACTCGGGAATAGTGTAGCTTCCAAACAGTGAAATAATTTTTCAAATTCGTTCAGTAGTTTCGAAGCCTATTCAATACAAGCAAACAAACAAATCCTTCCTCTTTATAATATTAGTATAGATGACACAAAGCGGATGCAAGAACAATATTATGTAGGTAGTACGACATTGTGAGACAGTTTAAGTAAGTTTTAAATTGGAATTGTCGTAGTTCTATGCTTAGTCTTGACAGCATCTCACTAGATAGAGGATATGAGAAAAGAGAGAAGTAGAAATGAGAACAACCTCTGAAAATATGAATTAGACTACAAATGTAATATTCTTTCTAGCTTTAACTTACTATATTGATGTATTACACTCTGAGTTTCCTAAATTAATATATATATATTTGCAAATTTTACTTTGTTTACTACTTTTTTTTCTAGATGAGTGGACGAGCTCCCATCCCAACTAGTATTAAGTGGTTACTAGGGCCCGTAGACATCAACAACGTAAACGACGCGAACCACCTTGAAGCACCAGTTCTAAGTCCCAGTTTTACAATACAACGGCTGCCTCACCCTCCGTACTGAAACGCATTATTGCTTCACGGCAGAAATATACAGAGCGGTGCTATTATACCTACCTCTGCGGGCCCACAAGACGCCCTACCACTAGTAATTAGCCAAATTATTATTATCGTTCTATGTATATTATTCCCTGGTATTCAAAAGCCGGTACAGGCACATCGCTCGATACGAATGGATCGGCCGTTTTATCCTTTAGGCCCCGACGACTTTATTATTTTATAATTTATCTCTTAGAACGAAGTTCCAATACTAATTTACAAACGAAGTGGTAAAAATCATCACATGTGGAAAAAGCGCCACGCCCCTTTGAGCGTTTTTCTCTCTCCCTCTCTCTCAATCTGTTTCTCTATCTCACTCATCCTGTATACCTCTCTATCTCTCTCTCTCTCTCTCTCTTTCTCGTTCTATTATATTCGAAAGTGTGTGTGCAGCAAATACTGAAATTCGAGCAGGCAACTACTGCGCACAGTCGTTATTAATTTAAATTTTTATCGAATTTGTAATTAATTCTTTAAAATATATTTTCATCTCTTCAAAAAATATATTGAGATCTTATTCAAAATTTGTAAATAAAATTATTTACCTATTAGATACTAACATCAAATTACTAACAACAGATCGGCTATTAAGAATTTTATAAAAAGAAATCGATTGACAAACAGAAGAAAGACACTTATCTGTCTTTGCTAGTTTTTGCTAAGTTATTATTGATTACAATATTTATGTGGTTTTGAAGTTTTCACTGACTGAATACTGAATACTGCGTGGGCAGAAAACTGAGATAATACACCAGGCTACCATGTCACGTTGGAGTACAAAAACACGTTTAGTTAAAACTGTGCAGGGCTCTACCTCGTTAAAAAAATCTGTTAATGGGTCTTGTTAAAAAAATAATTAGTTGTGATTCAATCACTCTAGTGAAATTTAATACGAATATTACCAAACTCAATCAGTGTATGAGAATGGTCGTTTGACGCACCCTTAGAACCGGTCAATTGTTATGGACAAGTCCATTGTCACCAAATAAGCCTGATAATAGGGGTTAAAGTATGAAATTGCCGTTCCATTGTAATAGGTAATAGTAACTTCATGGTCATTTTCAACATTTTTGAGTGAAACTTTCTCCAAATGGTACCTATGAGGTTCTTCTTTTAAAAAATGTGCAACATTCGATTATCGACTTTCAGTTGTTTTTTTTTTATTCAGCTTAGACAAGATATGAAAAATGGGTGCTTCATGATTTGACTGATCTACAGAAAAAAACACATGTTGAAACTTGTGTTGCCTTGTTGAATCGGTACGATACGAGGAATATTTGATCGAATTGTGACATGTGATGAAAAGTGGATTCTTTACGATAAGCGTGAGCGAAAAATGTTATGGTTGACCTTAGGTCAAACGCCACAGCAGTGTCCTAAAGCTTACCAGTAAATAGGTAATGGTAGGTAATTGTTTGGTGGTCTAAGCATGGTGTTATTCACTATAGCTTTCTCCGATCTGGTCAAGCAATAAGGGCAGATGTCTGCTGTGCCGAGCTCCGAACAATGATAGCAAAACTTGCAGTGAAACAGCCCCGACTCATGAATCGATCTTCACCATTATTGCTCCATGATAACTCGAGACCCCATACAGCACGAGAAACCGTTTTAACTCTACAGGAACTGCAATTAGAAACCATTCGTCACCCTCCATATTTGCCAGACCTTGCTCCAACGGACTACCATTTTTTTCGTGATTTGGACAATTTTCTACATGATAAAAAAATTTCTTCCTAGGAGGCAGTACAAAATGATTTCACACAGTTTGTAGAATCTAGATCACCAGAGCCCTAACGTAATGGCATAAATGACCTTCCTATTAGATAGTAGCAATGTATAGATAATAATGGTAGATATTTTGATTAAACAAATATGTTAAATGACAAAAAAATGAATTTCAATTTTTCAGTACAAATCGACAATTTGATACTTTAACCCCTAATATTTTGATAATGATCAGGTCTGCGCGTAGTGTAATGCTAGTTGATATACCCATTCCTTAAGGCAAAAAAGGATAAATTGATAAAATTTTAAACATTCCTGACAAGTACCGTAAGGAAGCCTCTCACTCTAGAACCCAAGCTACTAAAGTCTTTAGTTCTAGACACCGTCCTATTTGCGATGGTAGGCTTCCGCGGTCCCAGAATTAGGTTGAATCCAAAACCGTATTAAACTACGGTACGGGCAAGAGAACACCACACGTGTGATGCCATAATCAAATGAAGCTGGAATTAGAACTACTAGTAATTGGAGACACATAAACTTCTATCTAGTGGAGGTGGACTTAGTTGGTTGAATCCGAAGCGGTATTAAGCTGTAAGGTACGACGGATAAGGGAATACAAGGGTGCCAGAAATGTAGTGTAGTGTAGTGGAGGTGGAATTAATTAGTTTAACTCGGAAACCGTATCAAGCTGTACAGCATGAGCAAGGAAACACCAGGGTACCATACATCTAATGGAGGTGGAATTAGCTATGTTCAATCCGAAACCGTATTGAACTACGGCACGGGCATGTAAAACACCAGGGTTCCATAAGTCTAATGTAGGTGGAATTAGGTTGAAACCGAACCTGTATCAAACGCTGCGCCACGGGTAAGGGAACACCACAATTCCATAAATCTAGTGAAGACTGAATTAGGTTGAATCCGAACCCGTATTGAGCTGCACGGCACGGGCAAGGGAACATAAGGCTATCATAACCTACTGGATATAGAGCAGAACTTGTAGTCATTGGACATACACAAAGATTCCATGTAAAGCTGGATGAAGCACGACTTTGGTGACCGTTTTACCAGATCCTCTTTTTCTTGCGGGTTATGGCGGCCGTCATTTCAATTTTCTCTACTCCACGTTTCATGTAGCAAATTATTCACGTTCGGACCCTTTTGCTACATGACAGGCTAAAAGTTACTTTTAGATTCCGAGGAAGATAAATCCCGAAGAATATAAAACTTCTTTCCTGATTGAATGTTACCCTATGCACTTTTCTGTACCTTCGAAAACTTGTATTCACAATTTCGTGACAATAAATAGAGTAGTTAATCGCAACAAGCAAATCAATAAAAACATTTCTGTTCTTCTTGTATGTCCTAAACCATGGATTTTTTAGATACATATCTCATCTACCGGCTTAACGAAGAACTAGGACGAACGGCTTGCAATCATCGTTAGGCATCTACCGGCTAAGCAAAGAACTAGGACGAACTGCTTGCAAACATCGTTAGGTATCTTCAACTGGGCAACTTAATGTATTAGATGTACAGAAGATGACGCTATCAGTAAAAAAGAACTTCAATGCTGTCATTATGTCCTAGTACTCGGATTCTATGCACGGATGTGTATTGAACTACGGCACGGGCAAGAAAAACACTAGGGTGTCATAAATCTAGTAGAGGTGGACTTAGTTGGTTGAATTCGAAATCGTATCAAGCTGTACTGCATAGACAAGGGAATACCAGGATGCTATAAAGCTCATGAAGGTTAAATTAGTTAGATTAAATCCGAACTAGTATCAAACTGTACGGCATCAGCAAAGAAACACCAGGGTGCTATAATCTAATGGAGGTTGAAGTAGAACTTCTGGTTATTGGACATACACAAAGATTCCATGTAAAACTGGATGAAGCACGACTTTGTTGACCGCTTTAGCAGATACTAACTTTCTTGTGGGATTTAACTGCCTCCATTTCCATTTTCTCTACTCCAGGTATCATGTAGCAAATTATTCACGTCCGTAGCCCATTTTGCCACACGACAGTCTTAAAGCTACTGTTAGATTCGGAAGGAGATAAGCACCGAGGGATTAATACTTCTTTCTTATTTGAATTGTATGTACCCTGCGCACTTTTCTGTAGCTTCGAAAACTTGTATTCACAATTTCGTGACAATAAATAGAGTAGTTAATCGCAACAAGCAAATCAACAAAAACATTTCTGTTCTTCTTGTATGTCCTAAACCATGGATTCTTTAGATACATAGCTCATCTATCGGCTTAACGAAGAACTAGGACGAACGGCTTGCAATCATCGTTAAGCATCTACCGGCTAAGCAAAGAACTAGGACGAACTGCTTGCAACATCGTTAGGTATCTTCAACTGGGCTGCCAACTTAATGTATTAGATGTACAGAAGATGACGCTATCAGTAAAAAAGAACTTCAATGCTGTCATTATGTCCTACCTAGTACTCGGATTCTATGCACGGATCCGTATTGAACTACGGCACAGGCAAAAAAACACCAGGGTGCCATAAATCTAGTAGAGGTGGACTTAGTTGGTTGAATTCGAAATCGTATCAAGCTGTACTGCATAAACAAGGGAATACCAGGGTGCCATAAAGCTCATGAAGGTTAAATTAGTTAGATTAAATCCGAACTAGTATCAAACTGTACGGCATGAGCAAGAAAATACCAGGGTATTATAAATCTAGTGGAAGTGGACTTAGTTAGTTGGTTGAATTCGAAACCGTATCAAGCTGTACTGCATGGACACGGGAATACCAGGGTGCCATAAAGCTCATGAAGGTTAAATTAGTTAGATTAAATCCGAACTAGTATCAAACTGTACGGCATCAGCAAAGAAACACCAGGGTGCTATAATCTAATGGAGGTTGAAGTAGAACTTCTGGTTATTGGACATACACAAAGATTCCATGTAAAGCTGGATGAAGCACGACTTTGTTGACCGTTTTAGCAGATACTAACTTTCTTGCGGGATTTAACTGCCTCCATTTCCATTTTCTCTACTCCAGGTTTCATGTAGCAAATTATTCACGTTCGGACCCTTTTGCCACACAACAGGCTAAAAGTTACTTTTAGATTCCGAGTATAATAAATCCCGCAGAATATAAAACTTATTTCCTAATTGAATCTTACCCTACGCAGTTTTCTGTGCCCCTGAAAACTTGTATGCAAAATTTCGTGACGATAGGTAGAGAAGTTAATCGCAACAAGCAAATCAACAAAAACATTTCTGTTCTTCTTGTATGTCCTAAACCATGGATTTTTTAGATACATAGCTCATCTATCGGCTTAACGAAGAACTAGGACGAACGGCTTGCAATCATCGTTAGGCATCTACCGGCTAAGCAAAGAACTAGGACGAACTGCTTGCAAACATCGTTAGGTATCTTCAACTGGGCAACTTAATGTATTAGATGTACAGAAGATGACGCTATCAGTAAAAAAGAACTTCAATGCTGTCATTATGTCCTAGTACTCGGATTCTATGCACGGATGTGTATTGAACTACGGCACAGGCAAAAAAAACACCAGGGTGCCATAAATCTAGTAGAGGTGGACTTAGTTGGTTGAATTCGAAATCGTATCAAGCTGTACTGCATAAACAAGGGAATACCAGGGTGCCATAAAGCTCATGAAGGTTAAATTAGTTAGATTAAATCCGAACTAGTATCAAACTGTACGGCATGAGCAAGAAAACACCAGGGTATTATAAATCTAGTGGAAGTGGACTTAGTTGGTTGAATTCGAAACCGTATCAAGCTGTACTGCATGGACAAGGGAATACCAGGATGCCATAAAGCTCATGAAGGTTAAATTAGTTAGATTAAATCCGAACTAGTATCAAACTGTACGGCATCAGCAAAGAAACACCAGGGTGCTATAATCTAATGGAGGTTGAAGTAGAACTTCTGGTTATTGGACATACACAAAGATTCCATGTAAAGCTGGATGAAGCACGACTTTGTTGACCGTTTTAGCAGATACTAACTTTCTTGCGGGATTTAACTGCCTCCATTTCCATTTTCTCTACTTCAGGTATCATGTAGCAAATTATTCACGTTCGGACCCTTTTGCCACACAACAGGCTAAAAGTTACTTTTAGATTCCGAGTATAATAAATCCCGCAGAATATAAAACTTCTTTGCTGATTGAATCTATGATGAAATACGCAGTTTTCTGTGCCCCTGAAAACTTGTATGCAAAATTTCGCGACGATAGGTTGAGAAGTTAATCGCAACAAGCAAATCGACAATCCATTTCTGTATTTCTTGTATGACCCAAACCATGGATTTTTGAGATACATAGCTCATCTACCGGCTTAGCGAAGAACTAGGACGAACTGCTTACCATCATTGTTAGGTATCTTCAACTGGGCTGCCAACTTAATGGAATGAATGAACAGGAAATGACGCTACCAACAATTTCGTGCACAACTCCGTAATATGGAAATGGCAAGGGAGCACCAGGATGGCATAATCTAATGGAAGTAAAATTAGGTTGTATGTTTTTGTTTGCAATTTTGCAATAGCAATATTAAAAGTCGAATGTATACGATGCGGCATTTTTGTTAACGATAAAATAACATTAAACTTTCCTGTAAAATTTTGTATTAACTTTGAAAATTAGTTAACAAAGGTAGTTCTCTAAAAAGTAAATGTAATATATCTATAATAAGAAAATTGAAGAATGTACCTGAACTTTAATCGAATAATATACCCGTACATAATTGACTCTTTCAACATTCGAGCGTTTTAATTGTAGGTCGTTTTTCATAATCTCAATTCAAATTACTGCAATAGTACACGACCATGACACATAAAATACATACAGGTCGCTAACCTAACCAACGAAAACTTGTAATCATCACTTTATCGTTAAAAACAATAAACATAAACAGATTGTTTTCTTTGCTTACCAGGGTAACATATAAATGGAAGAGATTTGCATAATAAATTACTGCATATGTTTAAATAATGTAATTAACACTGTATGCTGATAACTTTACGGACTGTTAATGTGTAATACTTATGCATGATATTTGAAACCACTATCGTTTTGATCAACTTCTAAGAAAATGGTTTGTGTGTTTTACAAATGGATCTATAGCAAAATAGAGGTCACAGAAGTCTTCAAAGTTCTTACACTTCGTAAAACTCCAAGAGCCCCTGATTGTCAAACATACATCATATTTTTTAGGCTAATTTCTGATTTGTACAAAAAAGATATATAAAATAAGTAGAAAATAATAATATAAAATAATAATAAGTATAGAATAGAATATAAATAATAAGTAACAATAAAATAAAATAAAAATATGATATGTACCTTTCCGGCGTTCATTTAAATAAATAATGACATAAAGAAATCAGTATGTAACCTTTTTTTAGTTCTTAGCCTCTAGTACAATGACTTAGAGCATTCACGTTTCTTCATAAACTTTATTGAATTTTACAATCCTTAATTTATGATTGTCCCAAATTAGGCTAGCATACACAAGAACTGTAATTAGTGAAATTATAATTGAATAAAATAAAAAAAAATGCATTTAAAACATCGACCTATTCATATTTAATATAACTTTTCCTAGCCTATTTTTATTTGCTTTTAGGATATAACCGCAGATATCTATGTATTCTCGGTGTACTCTAACAAGACCATTTTAACTAGTAACATTCAACGATAAGAGCATAAATGCTAGGGAAGCCTCTTATTTGTTTGATAATAATTTAGGTTCTTTAGCAGTTTTCACCTTGAATTAAAATCAATATAATTAGTATTAAAAATATTTATTAGAAAATTGTCTGGGGCGTTAATTATTATTAGAAATTTTGATTTTAACACAATATATTCTGATTCGTCCAAAAGAAAATCTAATCGAAATGCAAGAAACGCGTGGCAGACGAGGGATCATCTGGATACCCCTTAGATATTAGACAATCAGTTCTCTTGACATGATCTTGCGTGAAATGATGATGATGATACTAAGCGTTCTATCTGTTAAATTTGTCTCATAATATAAAAGTATAACATTCTAATTCAAGAATCTCATAGAAGGGTTATCTCCGGAAGCGTTTACTCTTTCTTCCGTAAAGTAACCTTAAATTATTCCTTGCAAATAACATGTACATTTTAAAGTAACGTAGTCAGTTGCCACAATGCAGGTAGATCAACCAGCTGCCTATACCATGACCAATCCGTTCCACCAAAAAAACAGTAAGCTTTAAAATAAATTTTATATTTCAAATATATTATACCTTTTAATTATATAAGTTGTTACAATATTTATTACTATTGTATTTAATTAATATATTATACTATTATATAATATTATATAACCTTAATTATCTTCTTTTTGTTGTTAAACCAATAAAAAATTAAAAACACAATGATGTTGATGACCTAGAAACATCAATTTATTTGTTCAACCCGCACTTTTGCTGATTTCTGCACGCCTGGTAAGGCAAACTACTCATAGTTTGAAATGTTGTTATAATAAGACTTCACTACTAAAATAGTAAGAAAGATTGAGAAATGTATATATATATCTGTATTAATCTCTATTCACATACATCTATGTCCACTATACAAATTAATTACGCTGCAATTTCTTAAAGTAATTTCGAAACATTCTGGTTTTTAAAACATCGTTCAATAAAAATCGTTTTTTTTTTTCTTGGATGTAATTTCCCTTGCTTCCTTCCAAAGTAGCTAAATTGTTTCCCACTTGATTTTCATTTTCAGTTTTTAGAGAACATTATATCCTTCTTTTTACGCAGAAAATGTCCACGATTGCTCTTATAAGATTTTGTTGTTGTTGTTTTTGTTGTCCTAGGGTATTCCGCTGGTACATAGGGCACAGACAAGTTGTCTCCAATATCTAGGTATTCATAAATGAGTGCTTAATAAATGTAATAATTCATAAATGAGTGCTAAAAATATTTCAGCACGTACGTATATGGCGAATTAATAAAAAAACTCATGTGAGTATTTCGAGTATTTCGAATGACGTAGTAAGACAAGAAAGGAACACTTAAACAAATTTCATTTTATTTCATTTATATTTAATTACACCATTATATTTATTACAACCTCACTGCACTAGGAGGTACGGGTTATTTATTCTCAATTAAAACCGTGGGAACTACCGTGGAAAAATTCAACAAAAAGTACCAGGACATCAAAGATTAAAAGAATTCGCTTATTGTACACGTCAAGCTCCCCAAGCGACAAGTAATTGTAACATTCTAATTGTGAATAAAAAAATACAATTATTTCCACAGTTTTTTTTTTGTTTTAAGAATTTAAAACAGCTGTTACTATGACGAAAAAGATATTAATCACACATGACAAGATACTTAGTTCTGGTAACTACTTAACTCTAGATGAGTTGTGAATCCGCTTAAATATTTCAGCTACCAATTTAATAGAATTCATATGTATATACTGGCAATGTGACAAGATATATTTTTGCATTTTTCATCGTCATCACTTACGAAACATAACTAAGTGGACGCCTGATAACTCTCACACGAGTAGCACACATCACAACAGAACTAACTACCAATGTGCTGGCACAGGATTGCAACGCACACAGCCATAAGTACTACCGCCTACTTTCCTATCGAAGTTTTCCCTCAACCCCAAGCCGTAACGCTTACAAGGTCAGATTTCCTCATAATTCTGAACTCCTGGTTGTCTCTGACTATAAACACGCCCCCGTATTCATTGACTTATGCTACCAACATAAAAGTCGTGATGCGAATCGTAAATTTAAGCAAGTACCTACTTATAAGCCCGCAGAATAGAAGAAAACGAAAAAAAATGTAGTCACAAGTGTATGTGTCCTTAGCCATTTTATTCTAATACCATTGGCCTGTTTAGATGAAATTCAAAAGAAAAGCAGTCTGTGGTGCCGTTAAGGCAGACTTTTCCTAAGTTCATTACTTTTGTCGAGGTCTATGTTGTTTGCAATGTGACATACTTTTAGAATCGGCTCGGCCGAAATTAAACTTTTAATTTTAATCAGCTTTTTGATTAAAACAAACTAAGAAATTAAGGAAAACCACCAGCTTTTGTTAGGCTTTTAATGATAGATGACGCTCAGAAAATTAATTACCAATAAATACTATGCTAAAATGCTACAATCTATATATATAAAATGAATTGCTGTTCGCTAGTCTCGCTAAAACTCGAGAACGGCTGGACCGATTTGGCTAATTTTGCTCTTGAATTATTTGTGGAAATCCTGAGAAGGTTTAAATGGTAGATAAATATGAAAATGCTCGGAATTAAATGAAAATAACAATTTCGTTTTCCCTTTGATGTGTCCCCCGTCGTACGGATTCCTTTTGTTTGTTTTAAGTTTATTTTATACAATAGTTTAAGTCTTTTATTTATCGATTGAAGCACTACGAAGTCTGTCGGTCATTTAATAAATAAAAAACCTGATCCTATGAATAAACGTGGACGCGGGTCCGATCGATTAACGTAGGCATAAATTTCCATTCTGACTTACTAGGAGCCCATGAATCGGTAGAGGTGAGAGCTTGTGAGGAGGCTCCGTTGGTTTCCACTATTTATTTTGAAGAGCCAGTAATGAAACATGAAACGAACATTAAAATGCGAACATAATAAAATCTATATGGTCTTACAGTATATATAAAGTGTAGTGTAGTTTATTTATAGTATATTATAGTACAGAGTTGCACTATTTTAAATTTAGAAAGAACCGTACGTTTTGTTTACGAGTTTTAGTACTGTTACTGTAATTAAAAAGTATATCCTGATTCAGTATGGATACAATATCCAATAATATCTGATTTTTTCACAAATATCTGGCTGTATCTCATCGGTGACGCGTCGAATTTCGGCTTTAAGCTTATGAGCTATTTCTAGTATTTTCGCACAAGCCCGCGATTTAACAAAACCCCCAAAGAGAAGAAATCACTCTCGGTTAAATCAATTGTTTCATGCGTAATATAGCAGATGGCGCCGTCTTGCTGTTCATGCCGCTCAACCAAATTATGCCCTAAATCTGGATCGGGTAAAGATTTTCTGAGCTCCGAATTCGACGGTTTTGTTTATTCACGAAAATATACAGTTGAAAATGCGCCTCATCGGTTAGGATGGTATTTTCGATCGCCACCCAATTTTCCAAATTGAACGAATTGCCGGCACTTTATACTTATATAGTCTCCTGGTTTGAGTAAGCTGAACCTAATACTGGTGAAGGCCTTTCGTGAAAAATCGCTGAGCAGTGCTTTGTGAAGTTAAAACTTTATAGGAACTATACCGAATTGATATTTTGGAGTTTCCAGCGGCCCTCTCGTATACAGCAGCATTGCTTAAGAGACCATTACGTTTGTTTAAGGAGACTTACAGTCTACGATCGAATCAGTTTCAAAATGTATGAGCACTTTTCAAATTGATGACGGTCGCTGTCTCGACCAAAAATTCAGGAAAGTTTTCGTGCTGTCTTCGTAATCCGATTACTCATTTATCTAATTTCATTTTGATAACGCACCGTCGTTTTATGTGGCATTCCATTTTTAAAATTGTTTCCAAAAATTTCCAAGCTGCCACTAGCCCAAACTAAATTAAAAAAAGAATAGTACACTGTTATTGAGATACTTATTATGTTAACTGTTTACATATAGTAGAAAACGTAATTTAAAAAAATATTATTAACTAAATTGTTAAGCCCTTATTCTGGTAGTGCAGTAATTAGAATCTGTAACTTTTGGGATTTGATTTATTAAAAATATCTACTCAAATAATCAAATAAACTACGGCTGTCTCACCCACCCTTAAAACCGGAATGCATATAACTGCTTGGCGGCCAGGATAAGCAGAATTCTGTTAACCACCAAACAGAACCGGCTAAGCGCCCGACTACATTTTTTTTTTTTTTTTTTTTTTTTTCCTACCTAAGCTGTTAGCCTTGAGAGGCTATGTCAGCGTAACCCTAACTTTAGTAGGTGAGCTCACGGGGCTCAACCTGACGATGTTGCTAACACGAACCCTAGCAAGAGCCGTGCTTCGCAGAATCTACCACCGGATCGGAAACGCGACCCACTGAGAAGATCCGGCGAGAAACTCAGTGGGCTGTGTCTGAGAGTTAATTTACTCGTCGAGCCCTTCGTTGCAAGCGACGGGTTCGACGGGAACGGTGACCGGTGCTTGAAGTACCTAAAAGCACCGTTAGTGGATCGGGAGGATCCGAGATGACGTGTTTTGGGCGACGTCGACTGCTTTCCATTCTGTCCGCAGGATCGGGAATGTAGTTACCGGCGGCCACGATGAGAGGGTTCTCGTGTCGTGCCGCTTTATCGAAGTGGCGCATGGACGCCGACTGCAGATACTTACTGATGGACTCTAAGTCCAGGTCGTCATGGAGGTCGACGTTCCTGACGAACCACGGGGCTCCGACGGCTATCCTGCAAAAACGGGATTGAATGATTTGAAATGATTTTAAGTGTATGCGGGCCGCGTGAGCGAACACTACACTTGCATAGGTCATGACGGGGCGTATGCAAGTTTTGTAGAGTGTCACCTTATTTCTAAGGGACATTTTACTTCGCCTACATATCATCGGGTAGAGACGTCCTAGAATGAAGGCGGCACGGTCGCGTACCGTCTTAATGTGGGGGCGGAATGTCATCCTACTGTCGAGGGTGACGCCTAAGTATTTGACCTTCGGGGCCCACGGTATGGGCTGGTCGAACATCGTGATCGGGCGAACGGCGGGGGCGGGGGTATTGACGCGCCTAGTCGGGAGGGGGATGCTCAGCGTGGTGTTCGGAGGGCAACCCCTTTTGAAGAGCACCGCTGTGCTTTTCGTGGGGTTGATGTCGATGCGCCATTTCCGGAACCACTGTCCCATGGTGGTAGCTGCGGTCTGAAGTCGTCGATGAAGCAACGCCTTCTTCCTACACGAGTAGTAGATGGCGGTGTCATCGGCAAAGAGCGCCAGATGGGTCTCCGGAGACCGGGGTATATCATTGATATACAAACTAAATAGTAACGGGGAGAGGGCGGAGCCTTGCGGGACTCCGGCTGTGACGTGACGGGGCCGGGAACGCGTTCCCTCGACTCGATATCGGAACGAACGGTTCGACAAGTAGTCTCGTATGATGAGCACGAGTCTGTCTGGCACTCCCATGTTATACAGTTTGTATATCAAACCGTTGTGCCAGACTTTGTCGAACGCCTTCGCTATATCGAAGAAGAGGGCTCCTGTCGGAATGGGCCCGACTACCACAGTAAAATGAAAGATTCATAAAAAAATCTACCTACCTATGTATCAGGTATAATTGTTTTATATGTGTATGTCTTCAGCACCTATGTATATACCTAGTCAGGTCATAAGTATTGTCACACAGTAAAAACTTTTCTATTAGAATGCTGGCCACAAAAAAGTTTATTGAATTCGAATTTCGAATTGTTCATGAAAATAAAAATAGTATACATTTAGAATTTTACTCATTTTTAAATATGGAGTGGACGCTTAAAGAAGACCGTGTTGCAGTTATTACGTTGCATCGTTGCGGTTACGCGCCAATTCAAATTTTTAACGTACTGAAAAATTTGAATATAACCAAAAGATTCGTTTATCGTACCATCAAACGATACAATGAAGACTCTAGTGTAGATGACAGGTCAAGAAGTGGTCGCCTTCGGTCTGTTAGGACTCCAGCAGTGATAAAAGCTGTGAAGGCACGAATTCAAAGAAATCCCAAACGTAAGCAGAAACTGTTGGCCCTTCAGATGGGGTTAAGCAGAACCACGGTGAAAAGGGTGTTAAATGAAGACTTAGGGCTTCGGGCATATCGAAGAAAAACAGGACATCGTTTGAATGCTCGTCTAATGGACCTGAGACTGAAGAGATGCCGCGCTTTGTTGAAGCGGTACGCGGGAAAAAAATATCGGGAAATTCTTTTTTCGGATGAAAAATTTTTTACCGTAGAAGAGAGCTACAACAAACAAAATGATAAGGTGTACGCACACAGTAGTGAAGAAGCGAGCAACCGTATTCCGCGTGTCCAATGAGGTCATTTTCCATCCTCGCTCATGGTATGGTTGGGAGTTTCTTATTGGGGCTTAACTGAGGTACATTTTTGTGAGAAAGGTGTAAAAACGAATGCAGTTGTGTATCAAAATACAGTCCTGACGAACCTTGTGGTACCTGTTTCTCATACCATGTTCAATAACAGGCACTGGGTATTCCAACAAGATTCGGCGCCAGCTCATAGAGCGAAGAGCACACAAGACTGGCTGGCGGCGCGTGAAATCGACTTCATCCGGCACGAAGACTGGCCCTTCTCCAGTCCAGATTTGAATCCGTTACATTACAAGATATGGCAACACTTGGAGGAAAAGGCGTGCTCAAAGCCTCATCCCAATTTGGACTCACTCAAGACATCCTTGATTAAGGCAGCCGCCGATATTGACATGGACCTCGTTCGTGCTGCGATAGACGACTGGCCGCGCAGATTGAAGGCCTGTATTCAAAATCACGGAGGTCATTTTGAAAAAGTTTAGTATCATAAGAATCTATGTTTTGTTAAGTTCATTTTGGTATATGAATGGTTACATAATGAATAAACTTGTTTCAATTATTTTACATTAAACATGTGACAGAATTTATGACCTGACTATGTATATGTCTTAATATAGATGACAATTCTAGCTTCGTGGATAGCTTCAAAAAATTTCAATACAATTTTAATAGGACTTTTTGGCGGAAACGCGAGGAGTGAAGTTTTGTGATTTGTTTTATTTTGTCTGTTTAGTGTTTCTTCGGGTTTAAATGTGTAATAATGGTGGTTTATTAACTGTTTAATATCTGTGAAAGTGCACAAATGTGGGAAAATGAAACAAAGCCGCTGGACGTAACTTCTCAGGATCCTGAAAAAAGTCCACTGAAAAAATCTTAGTAAATGACCATCATTTTACTGAGATTATATTTCATCCCATATCATCTCATTTCATTTCATTTAATTTCATCCCAGTTGATTAATGTCTCAAATTAATCATCTTCATTTCATTTCACTCCATAATATCATTTTTCATAAAAATATGAATATAAATTAAAATAAGACATGACTTAAAGGTCTAAGTAACCAGGTCATAAAATCCCTTAAAAAAAACAATTTTAATAGGACTACCAAATATACCGACATAAAACACAAATACTCCGGTGCCAGGTTCATTCATAACACATCCAAGATAATGTGATTCGCTAATTAATGATCGACAGAATGAATGTGTTGATTGAAATATACAAATTATTATTAATTTTGCTGGCTGCTACGGCAACTGGAACACTAGGGCGTCAGCCTACATTGGAGTTATCTGTTACTAATGTGCAAGAAAGATAGTAAATGAATCTAATACAAGTTAGATAAAGACCAACATATTTAATCGGTCTGGTCTGCTAATGTAACCGTATACACGGCAAGCAAAATAAGTTTAATATCAAAACACACTAGCACGTGGTCACGAACATCGAAGCATTAGGTTTCATAATGCAAAATGTAATCAAAGACTTCACCTTTTTTATACGAGAATCTACATATACAAAACTATGTACTTTACTTAATATAGACCACGCTTATTATATATTCAAACGGGTAGAATGGTTTTTAATGAAAGTATAGAAAATATGAAATACTTATCAATTAATTTTGATTACTTCGATTTGAACAAAAAATTCAAAGAAAATTGCTTTCATTGTAAGGACAATTAAATTACTTGTAATTTCTTTAGAAAAGTAACTACAACATTTTCATTGCTACGGTGTACTAGAAACCGATAGACTGAAAAAGTCACACCTATCTCACAAAAATGTATAACAGTGTGAGTAGAGAATTATGTAAAAAATATGATCGAATGCGAGCATTTTTTATTTATTGCTGGGTGGACGAGCTCACAGCCCACCTTGTGTTAAATAGTAACTGAAGCCCATAGACATCTACAAACTAGATGCGCCACCCACCTTAAGATATAAGTTCTAAGGTCTCAAGTATAGTTAAAACGGCTGCCTCACCCTCCAAACCGAAACGTATTACGTACCGGCAGAAACAGGCGGAGTGGTGGTACCTACGCGGACTCACAAGAGGTTCTACCACCAGTAAATGTTCCTTTAGAAGTTTTTATTTCATTATTAGGCTCTACAGACCGACATAATCCCACAACGTAAACAAACAACGAGATTTTACGGGCTTAAACTGAAAAAATCCTTATCGTTTCGGTAAGTTGCTTATTTTGTGAAAAAACAACAAAGATATCTTCGGTGCCACGGCAATAATAGTAATTTTTCTATAGCGCGTATCGATGTAAATAACTGTGTAAGAGTACAAACACCACCTATCTTCGTTTCCACAAAAATCTACCTTAATATACTAAACCGCTAAACTCAACCACTAAACTAAGGTGTATAGTATAAACCTACTCTCTCAACCTACCACTCTATAGTATAAACCTATAGATTACCATAAAGGCGTGAATATGACACTTATCATCCATAATTGAGACTAAGAACTTTATCGCGATACGGGTTATCGAAGTTGACACCACGGGAACTATCGTGGGAAACATCAATAAAAAACTACCAGGGCAACAAAGATTGAAGGAGTTAATTTAGAGCTGCTGTAAGTATCAGAGCTCTGGGACAGAGTCGACATGGCACATGCATTTACTATTTTGTTCATCATCTTTTGTAACGAATAAAATTAAAATGTTTTTACAAAATATTTTAATGAACATTAAATCCTATAATTTACCTCTAACTACAAGTTATTTTTTTTAAATCTACTTGAAATTTTAATATTTTTTACACGCTTAGAACAGCTTATCAGCTTAGAGTTTATTTTATCTAAATAATAACCCGCTTAAAGTGAGGTAGTTTCAAAATACGCTGGTTTGGTCTAGCTAGGGGGTACGTACATCACTAATGAATTACAATCAATAATAATTACCTAAGTAGCATGTACTCGTAATAGCTATAACAGTCAATTTTTTCATTAAACATTACATTCAAATACAATGCAGCTTAATCTAGAATGCCTTTTCCCATTTTAATTTAAGTCATAAGCCTCACTATCGCCATCTGCCTGCCGTTTACCGTTTTACCGCTAAATAGTAACGTGACCCCTTTGGTAGAATAACTTTGGTTCGAATATTACGACTCATGTCTCAAGACGGCGTTCAATTACATTCATGCCTGTCTGGGTGACTGCTTATCAAAAGAGCTGTCAAGCCAATTCAGCAATCATCAAATGCAAGCAAATTCTTTATGGCCCGGCGGGATCGTTCTAGCGACTCATTGCTTGCCGCGTGGGTTGATATCTTAGTACAGGGCACTAGGGAATCATAAGCCAGTAGGAGCCTCCATCAATATTTTTTTTATTTCTTTCTTGTTTTTTATTGCTTAGGTGTGTGGACTAGCTCACAGCCCACCTGGTGTTAAGTGGTTACTGAAGCCCATCGACATCTACAAACTAGATGCGCCACCCACCTTAAGATATAAGTTCTAAGGTCTCAGTATAGTCACAACGGCTGCCCCACCCTTCAAATCGAAACGCATTACTGCTTCACGGCATTACGCAAATAATAATTTTGCGGGTATGATTTTTGAATTTTTTTTGATTTTTTTCTTTTGAATACAAACGAGATAACAGTTCACCTGATTAAATGAAGTGATTAAAATTGCTCTCCATGAGCCTAATAATTGCGAAAATTACCTAAGTCAATATCTCCCACTGAGGAGTTCAAATTCTATTTAATAAAGGACTAGTATAGTGAAACAAAATTATTGATGCCACAATCGTAACTTAAAATATAATATTTAATATCTAACTTCTAAAACATATTTCAAAATTAATGTTCCAATTAATACCAATACGATGCACACAGCTATAAAACTTGGTACCACCCCCTTTACTACATGCACATCAAAATTTCCCTTCACCCCTCAAATAGAACTGCGCTATACTTCTGGAGTCCTAGTTGTGCCTATGAATGAACGCGCCCACGTATGTACGTATTTTAACTGATACAATCCACGTGGTCGATACGTGAATGATGATAGATACATTAGACAACAAAGTGTCAACGTAAGTTATTAAAACTTTCACAGTTACTTCTTATTGTTGTTCTCTTGAGAAGCGCCTTAAGTTTTCTTGCCACTGAATTTTGAATTATATTTTACGTGCTTTAATTTCTTTGTCGTTTAGCAACAAAACTTCGGTTTTGATTATCCGCAACCACAAACTTAAAATGTGATACTTTTTTTGGTATTCATTGTAATTTATCGCTTACTCCATTAAAGGTATTATCGCATTATCAACTTACGCAAATTCCGTCTTATATATGTATAAGTGTTTTGAATCTAGTCTACATCATTCATTAACGCCCTTATTCTCTGCTATTTACAATGAAGAGTATATAAATAAAAATAAAAAAATGCCCCATTTTGACTGACACACTAACCGGCAGCCTATCTTGGCTGAGTTGTAAGCACGAATAATTCTTTCCTACCTATTTATGCCAAAAAATTACATATACCCAGTCGCTAATACTTATTGAATTGAATATGAATGAAACAAATTATTCGAATTTTATTAACGTTTAAATTTTATGAAATACTGCAATAATTTTTTTATTTCCATTCAGTAAATGAAGCATTCTAACCGATGTAAGCTATCTGAATCCTGTTAGTGAACAACAATATGCATAAAAAAACCGTTCGAGTTTATTTAATGATCTATATAAAAACTACAGTATTTTTACGGTATCTTTCCATTCCGACAGGAGCCCTCTTCTTCGATATAGCGAAGGCGTTCGACAAAGTCTGGCACAACGGTTTGATATTCAAACTGTATAACATGGGAGTGCCAGACAGACTCGTGCTCATCATACGAGACTACTTGTCGAACCGTTCGTTCCGATATCGAGTCGAGGGAACGCGTTCCCGGCCCCGTCACGTCACAGCCGGAGTCCCGCAAGGCTCCGCCCTCTCCCCGTTACTATTCAGTTTGTATATCAACGATATACCCCGGTCTCCGGAGACCCATCTGGCGCTCTTCGCCGATGACACCGCCATCTACTACTCGTGTAGGAAGAAGGCGTTGCTTCATCGACGACTTCAGACCGCAGCTACCACCATGGGACAGTGGTTCCGGAAGTGGCGCATCGACATTAACCCCACGAAAAGCACAGCGGTGCTCTTCAAAAGGGGTCGCCCTCCGAACACCACGCTGAGCATCCCCCTCCCGACTAGGCGCGTCAATACCCCCGCCCCCGCCGTTCGCCCAATCACGATGTTCGACCAGCCCATACCGTGGGCCCCGAAGGTCAAATATTTAGGCGTCACCCTCGACAGTAGGATGACATTCCGCCCCCACATCAAGACGGTACGCGATCGTGCCGCCTTCATTCTAGGACGTCTCTACCCGATGATATGTAGGCGAAGTAAAATGTCCCTTAGAAATAAGGTGACACTCTACAAAACTTGCGTACGCCCCGTCATGACCTATGCAAGTGTAGTGTTCGCTCACGCGGCCCGCACTCACTTAAAGTCATTCCAAATTATTCAATCCCGTTTTTGCAGGATAGCCGTCGGAGCCCCGTGGTTCGTCAGGAACGTCGACCTCCATGACGACCTGGACTTAGAGTCCATCAGTAAGTATCTGCAGTCGGCGTCCATGCGCCACTTCGATAAAGCGGCACGACACGAGAACCCTCTCATCGTGGCCGCCGGTAACTACATTCCCGATCCTGCGGACAGAATGGAAAGCAGTCGACGTCGCCCAAAACACGTCATCTCGGATCCGCCCGATCCACTAACGGTGCTTTTAGGTAATTCAAGCACCGGTCACCGTTCTCGTCGAACCCGTCGCTTGCGACGAAGGGCTCGACGAGTAAATTAACTCTCAGACACAGCCCACTGAGTTTCTCGCCGGATCTTCTCAGTGGGTCGCGTTTCCGATCCGGTGGTAGATTCTGCGAAGCACGACTCTTGCTAGGGTTCGTGTTAGCAACGTCATCAGGTTTGAGCCCCGTGAGCTCACCTACAAAAGTTAGGGTTACGCTGACATAGCCTCTCAAGGCTCTCAGCTTAGGTAGGAAAAAAAAAAAAAAAAAAAACGGTATCTTTCGATATCTGAGCTATGTATTATTAATCTATCCAATATCTGTGTGTAAAGATACTTAAACATTCAGTATCTGCTACTGTAAATACCCGCTCTATAAGATAAATAGTATTATGATAAGAATAAGATAATTTATATTTTTACTTACATAGATTATTTAATTAAAGCTATATCACATGCAAAAATGGCTTATTGTTTACGAACTACACAGAGAAAACTAGACACAAATTGACTTATTTATATTAATTGAAATTCCGCTTTGAGCATTTCAAGCATTTGCATAAGCCACAGAATTAACTTAAAATCAACTAGAGACAACTATTGATGCGAAGAGTGCATAGAATTCTCCTTTAACACCGTGTTTATAAGAGGAAGCTGTATAAATTCCTCCTGTCTATGGACTCCTAGTATCCCTTAGCAAGTTAGCAACGAAAGTATAGTAACTACTGTAGATATACAGTTAATCGTTGCTAGGGGAACTGTTTACGTTAGATTAAACTTTTTAATTTGTTTGTTGGAACATTTTTCAGTTTGCGTTGACACCATGCGCCACATTAGCTTCATCATTTTGACTTATTCTGTTTATTTTATCATAACTGCGGTTATAAACTTAAAAGTCATCTCTGTCCAACTATGGTATATTTTACATTGTTTCCTTCGCATATATAAAGGTGCCTTTTACTGAAGCTGACGCCCAGTGTTCTGCTTGATGCTTGCCAAGTATATTTATGAAAGTTAGAACTCGTAAGAGAGTCTTGGTAATAATTTCATCACAACTTATATTCACAAAAAATTATTAAAAGGTCAGTTTTAATCAACATTGTGAATTATTATGAACGTCACCCTAGTGAAATACAAGTACGTAGTATTTTACGCTTAGCCTGGACTTTGAAAATAGGAAAAAAAATTTTTTTTTTTTTGCATATATATGTGGACGAGCTCACAGCCCACCTGATGTTAAGTGGTTACTGGAACCTATAGACATCTACAACGTAAATGCGCCACACACCTTGAGATATAAGTTCTAAGGTCTCAGTATAGTTACAACGGCTGCCCCACCCTTCAAACCGAAACGCATTACTGCTTCACGGCAGAAATAGGCGGGGCGGTGGTACCCGTGCGGACTCACAAGAGGTACTACCAGTGGATATTTATTGGTATTTAAAACATATAAAATTATTTTACAGCTAAAAGAATGAATCTATATTATAGGTGCTAGAAATGATTAAGTGAGCTAAACTATCTAAAACTTAATTAAATTCGATAGTTTCTTACGTAACCAAACTACTTTTTTAGAAAAAAACAGAAACATGTAACTTTCTATTGTTTCATTTCAACCTGATTTTGAAGTCGTCGTGGCGTAAAGGATAAGACGCTGGTGCATTCGTATCGAGCGATGCACCGGTGTTCGAATACCGCAGGCGGGTACCAATTTTTCTAATGAAATACGTACTTAACATATTTTCACGATTGACTTCCACGCTGAAGGAATAACATAAAACCTCCTGACGAAACATCAACTAGAAGCGAATATCATTAAGTCAACGTACCTTTTTATGAATTAACAAAATCCATTAGCACTGTTGATCGATTTCCTAAACTTAACATATCGACGCTTGAAAGGCAAACGTGACTAAGCGACAATGCGTGAACTTTACAGTACACTAATTTAAAATTGAAATACCTGAAAACAAAATTTATTTTAACGAATCTAGATGTGGTAGTATCTAGCTAGTAGCTGTAGGATTGAAATGATTTTAATAGACCTAGAAAAATATTTTTTTGGGCATCGAATATGGTTATTGCCTATCATTTATGTACCAAGCAGTAATTGTCGCTTAGTCACGTTTGCCTTTCAAGCGTTGATATGTTCTACTATGATTTACAATATAAGAAATACATTAAAATATTTTTAAAGAAAACCCATTATCACTTAATAACACAGCACATTAAGATTAATCTACAACTTCAAACAATTATACAGATCAATAACTTACCGAACTTTGAACCACCGCTGTCCTTTATTTCTTAATTATGAAATTGCAACTAAGGCAACGCTGTATTTTTATTCGATTATAGGCATAAGGCAGAACTTGTAGATATAATCGATGTTTTTCTTATTGTGTCTTGTTCTTATTATGTGTGTGTGTAGTAAGAAGTACTCGCTTCATTCAAACCTTGTCTGAAATGAAAATTAACCATGAGTTTACATTTTATGTATTTAAAAAACAAAATGTTTTCTTTTTTATTTACAGAAAATCAGGTGAGCTCTTAATATCGTCGTTGCTATCGTTTTTTTTTTTTTGTAATGAAAGTAATTTGTAAAAACACATATCCAAGTAGATGAGAAAGCATAGAAAACATAGTAATCCCAGAATTTACTTTAACTTTCGATTCTGTGACTCAAGTAAACAATCAAAATCTTAGAAACATAAGTTTCTTATATTCATACATCTTTGAATAATCTGTCTGTTTTGTATCCTTGCGTCTATGTTGTCCTAGTAACTGATACAGTCATCTACGCCCCCATAAAATTCTACTACTGTACAAACAAATATTTTAATTTTTTTTTTAATACTATTTATGTTAATAAATTCAATTAAAATCATATTCATTTCTAATTAATTATAAAACTAGGGTTTTTATATAAACAGCTCACAATACAAGTTGGAACTAACACTTAAACAACATGAATACATTGTCATAATTTCGAAGTATACATTCGATACACGAAGTTCAAGAATTTGGTGTAAACGTATCTGCGACTTTTTGTGCCCAACCAATGTTTTTCCTAAATATAGCTGTAACATTGTAATGTTAATGCCAATAGTAAGTAAGCAACTATTTTTACCACCGCGCATTTATGTTGTCCTAGTAGAGTAACTATTAAGGGCATCCACATCCACAATATCACATCATTTAGGTTTATTTAATGTCCAACATAACTTTTCACTTCCAACAACAATAATTTACTAAGTAATATTTAATAAATTTGATGAAAACTAGATAGGTACTTATTAATTAGTAGAACGAGAGGACAAGGCAAGTTTTCAAAACAATATATTTTAGGTTATTATTGATTAATATATTATTATTTTATATCATCAGCTTTTACCCAACTGGGTAAGGTGATAGATAACTTTTAAAAATCTTCGTCATTATTTGAAGCTTTGAAGAAAGAAGTATAACTTCAACAAAGAATGCCATGAATCTTAGATTATTCTTAAGATATCATCACAATAAAGCAGTTTATTTGTAACACTAGAAATAAATTGTGATGATACACTGTGGTATGTATACACATCACAAACTTCTCTCTGAAATTCTTCGGAGAAAAACTAAGAAAATATATCAGGATAGCATATCATCGTAGTTACAAAAATCTTGAAGATGTGATAATTGGTAATGGATTGTGGTTAGGAAACTCTCTCAAACTGAGCCTTGAGCTCGCTTTCCAACCCGGTGAAGCCAGAATAGTCCCTTAGGATACCAGAGTGTAGGTAAGGAAAAAATGTTAGGCTAGATTATTCTTAAAGGCTAGGCAAAGCTCTTAAATAGGCTAGGTTCTTCGTATTAAAAAAGTTTATTTCTCCGAGTGGAGTTAATATTTATTAATAAATAACCAAAAGAAAACGGTAAAATAATATTTGATTTATATTAATTTAATTTGGTAAAAATATCAACTAACTCTCTCCAACCCCCATCGTCGATCAAACTGCACCGGTACAGAAATGTATCAAACTGTACCGGGACTTCAGAAACACGAAAGTACTTCGATAAGGCTATGCGTCATGATAATCGCCTTATCGTTGCCGCCGCTGACTACTCCCCGAATCCTGATCACGCAGGAGCCACTCTATCCGGACTCTAAAACGTTTATATTATCGAGTAGCTACGTATACTCTGTTCTCTACTGATTTTTTGCATTATTTAGGTTAGCCGACAAAAACCCTACAAATACCTAATAAATGAAAATAAGAGGCAATTGAAACGAATCAATTTACCGTCAAAGCACAAAACAGTAGCAAGGTAAAATTCTGTGTATTTTAAATTTCGTTTCGATGATTTTACAGCATTGACAGCTTCATTAAATCCATACGAAAAACTCAAGCTCCTTATCATTCTGAAATAGTCAGTAGTTGGTTGGCAGACATTTAGAAGAAATATTATATATAACCTTTACGTGGGCTGAAAACTACCGATTGCACTAGGACATAATGAACTAACAAAAGCTGTGGCCGTTAAGCAACCGAAACGTAGGGGATAAAAGATACAAATCGATGGTGTGCGACAAGGCTAGCTGTATTATATAGCTTTTAGCTGTAGGAAAGCCATTTCCTTCGATGTAGTTGAAGAAAAACACGGCTAAGTATCCACCCCTCGATGCGTGAAAGAGATGTCAGCGAGACAAAGATGCTGTAAGCATCTGTTTAATTTAAATATGAGTGAAAAGGCCGCTTTGTGCGTTGTATGATTTTTATGCTTATAAATCCCTTAAAGTGCCTTTCGTTTTTGACTAAGAGCATAAGCTGAATCACTAATGACATCCATGTACGATACAATATAATGTAATCTAATGGCTCTTAACAGATTTCATAGAAGTAATATGAAAAAAAACTCCTCAGTCATTCTAAAGTCCTGGTTATGTCTATCGTTGAACGCGCCCACGTAAAACATTTTGATTTACAGAAATTGTTCCCGCTAATAGTCAGAAAGAAGGGCTACGTTTGGAAAAGTCGGTAAATATGATAATGATTCCAAAAACTATTAAAAAATTATAGCACATAACTCAATTAAATACACAATTTGAGATTTTACGCAATTTTGTGTCGCAAAGTTAGAAAAATAAAACGAGATGGATACTTACTTCTACGATCTTAGAACGTAGAAGAATCCATATCTGGACAATAATTTATTGTCTTAAAGGTAAAGTTTCCGTGAACTATCAGCGAAAATGCATCGTAATGAAACTTTAATCTAAGAAATTTCATCAACAAAACATGTACAAGAATATAGTAGAATTTTCCTTTTACCAATTTAAGCAGGGTTACACAGGTCTACTGAACTATTCGCTCGGAAAAAATATATAAAAAAATCTCAATATACTAATGGTAATTCATGCAAAATGCTTAAGCTTACTTCCCTTGCAACTAGCTAAGTCTAAGTGCGGCTAAGTGTGGCGTATCCGTACGAAGTTCTTCGCGGTTATGAAGTCCTGGTACGCCCTAGTAACCACTTATACGAACTTAGCTTTCGAGAAGATGATTTTTTTAAATTCGTATATCTCTGGTAGCTCGGCCTTTTAGCCCGTCTTAGTATTCAATGCAAGAGATATTTTATAACAAATTTTTACTGTCTCCGTGAAACGTAAAATTTACAGTGATGTTATAAATATTTTTTTTTATTTTATAGTGAGTGCATTCTTCCTTGAAAGTTAGCACTGTTAAGTGCGTGATCTGTCTCGTAAGCTCCCGGTGATATGTGATTACCAGGGTCCATAAACAAGAGAATATGAATGTAGTAAGTCGTTTGACTTGATGTCAAAGTCTCAACTGTATTGTATGACAGCGGAAAAAAGAATAGGCAGGATGACGAACTCTTCGAATAAGCTCTTCTAACAATCCGCAGATCATAACTGTAAATAAATAAATACACATAATAATATATAGAATAATAAATAATTCCCTATTTGACTTCTCAAATTATTTAGTCTCATATTAGTTAGAGTTTAATCGTTTATATATTAGTTACTTTTTTCTGCGAAGCTCTAATTCTTTCTCTAAACTAAAAAAAGCTTATAAAGTTGTTAGTACCAGCCATGTACCAGTGAAAGTCCCGTCAAAACGGGGAAGCCGTTTCAAAGATTAGTTAGACCAAAAGGCCAGACAAAAAACTTAAGCACTCTTTTTGTTTTTGTTAATGTAAATATAGGTATAATATGTAAATATAATAAACTTTTCAGACACTTCAATTTTATTTATTTACTTAAATTATATCAAGGCAATCTAATTAGTTTTCATGAACTTATTACAGCACGTTTACGTGCTTTTGTAATTTCAACGGATCTACGATCTATATATATTCTAATTTATTTGCATTAACGTAACTCTAAATAGAGCGCGCTATCTCACCACAACTTTATCTAAGTGGCCAAGCAGACTTTTACGACTCTATGCTCGCCTGGTGCGTCAAACTATTTGTATTAAGAAAATAATTTTGACACTATCGTTTGCTTACATTTTGCAGGTGCTGATTTTCCTATTTCACATTAACGGACAATGGTTTTATCATATTTTAAATACACCTATAAAATTGGAAAGAACAATTGTGTTTATGTTCCGTGATCGTGAGGGGATATGTTCGAGTTCATTTGGGTTCACGGCCGCTACCCCAACCGAGTATCGATCTGGTATTACGCACACGTACGGTAACCTATAGCAAAAAGTAACCTAAAAATCCCTTTCAACCGCAAATCCTCTCAACTTCTGTAATCTATATATTAATACGTGAAGCAAAAACTTTGTACCCCTTTTTACAAAAATTGCGGGGACGGAGAAATATGAAATTTCCCACACTTATAGAAAATATAGAGAAGGAGTGCAGAATGTTAGTACTTTTTTTTTATTATGCATAAAAAAATCATTAAATCAATAAAAGAAACATTACACACACTACCATGTATTTGACACAACACATCCATACACTTAAACTCTGTGTTTATTGTCAAACTTTTGTTATTGTTGAAAGTCTGTGCCAAAAAATAAATTAATATTTTTTGTCTTCAATATTATTTATCTATAGTGTAGTTTTGGCGAAATCTGTGATTATATTAAATAAGTCTACGAGTAATAGTGTTTGACAATAGAACCATAATAATGTTTATAAATAAAATTTCAATTAATTATAGCCGAATTTCGACTACTGCCTGATTACTAGTTATATATAATTGTATAGTATTGCTATGCCTGTTGTATGATACTAACTAAGACCTGTTGTGGTCTTATCTAGGGTAAATCTGTTCATTAAAGTGGATCTTTCCTGAGATATTAACACGTTAAAACACCCAAAACTAAAAAATTCTGTTAGTGAATGCAGAACATTATGTAATGGTGCTCTGTGACTCTCTCGCTTGCCTAACAAACTCCTCTCCTAACTGTAAAGTAGTATTCAATTTTTTGGATTTTTATTGGCAATGAATCCGTTTTAAGCAAGCGTAAAATTTTCGTGAAGATTTACAATTCAAACAACGTTGAATCATGATATTGAAGCCGTCATAACATCCTAAAAATCTTCTCCTATAATGCAGAAAAGCATTCAGTTTTAGCTTTTGGTATTTCATTGTGAACGTGTTAATAATTAAATACAAATGATAAAACCAAAAGCGAATAATAATAAACAGAAAAAGTCCCTTTTCCCTTTGCAATGGATATACCACTGGAGATTATTTTATTGTTTAGATAGACGATTAACCTGGTGTTAAGTGGTTACTGGAGCCCATAGACATCTACAACGTAAATGCGCCACCCACCTTGAGATATAAGTTCTAAGATCTGTATAGTTACAACGGCTGCCCCACCCTTCAAACCGAAACGCATTACTGCTTCACGACAGAAATAGGCAGGGCGGTGGTACCTACCCGTACGTTTTATAAGTACGTATTTGATTAGAAAAATTGGTACCCGCCTGCGGGATTCGAACACCGTTGCATCGCTAGATACGAATGCACCGGACGTCTTATCCTTTAGGCCACGACGACTTCAGCAAACAGATATAACTGAAGGATTGACGTCAGCTAGGCGGCCGGTGGTAAAGCTTATGCGAAGCCTTATGCCGCCTGATATGAGGTCATGCTGCGCCAACCTGACATAATGTGAAGAGGCAAGAAGAAGAAGAATCTATATATATAAAAATGAATTGCTGTTCGTTAGTCTCGCTAAAACTCGAGAACGGCTGGACCGATTTGGCTAATTTTGGTCTTGAATTATTTGTGGAAATTCAGAGAAGGTTTAAATGGTAGATAAATATGAAAATACTCGGAATTAAATGAAAATAACAATTTCGTTTTCCCTTTGATGTGTCTCCCGTCGGACGGATTCCTTTTGTTTGTTTTAAGTTTTCAAGGGCGGGATGATAAGTAACTAGCCTAATAATGAAACACTTAACTTTCCATGATAAAATTAATTTTATTTTTCGACATAGTCTCCGTGAACCTCTACGCACTTATTCCATCTTCGTTCTAAAGCAGTTATGCCTTCCATAAAATGATTTCTTTCGGGGCCTACAAAATACTCCTCTACAGTGGCTACGACTTCATCATTTGTGGCAAATGTCTGTCCACCCAAAAAAGTTTTGAGCTTAGGGAATAAGTGGAAGTCTGATGGCGCTAGATCAGGCGAATAAGGTGGGTGGGGCAGCAAATCATACTTCAATTCGTTGATTTTTGCCATAGCTCTAACACATGTGTGAACCCTAGCGTTGTCTTGGTGGAAGATGTTTTTTTTTCCGCCAAACCGAGTCGTTTTTGCTAAATACATTGATTAAGATTATCTAGAAGATTAGCGTAGAATTCTCCATTAATTTTTTGACCTTTAGGAAGGTAATCTATCATCAAGATCCCATCTGCATCCCAAAAGATGGAAGCCATCACTTTCCTCGCCAACTTTACAGCCATGGCTTTTTTGGAGCCGGGCATCCCGACTGCGTCCACTGTTTTGATTAAATTTTTGATTCTGGCGTGTATAATGAACCCTTTCATCTGTTGTTACAAACCGACGTAAAAAATCGGCTTTATTATTCTGAAACGCTCCAGAAATTCTTTTGAGTTTTGCACCCGACTTCTTTTTTGAGTAAGCAATCGCGGCACCCAACGGGCCGATAACTTTTTCATATTTAATTCCTCACTTAGGATATGATGTATCCGTTTTTTCGAGATACCGGTAGTGTCAGCTATTTCATATAACTTCAATCGTCGATCTGTTAAAACCATATCATGTACTTTCACAACCATTTCCGGAGTCGTGACGATTTTTGGACGTCCGGGGCGGGCTTCATTTTGGACACATGTACGACCGCGCTTAAACTCATCCACCCAGTTTTTTACTGTGGCATAAAAAGGAGCACATTCACCCAAAACATTCTTTAACTCGTCATAGATATCTTCCCCTTCATGCCCTTCATGTAAAGAAACTTTATCACCACTCTTTGTTCAGTTTTATCGATTTTGAAAACACTTGACGAAATATATTTTCAAGTGACAAAAAATCAATAAAATTTTCACGCCACGAAATTCAAATTTAGAACGCAGGTGGCCAGAGATACGAATTTAAAAATGACATATAATTTTTTTTTTTTAATTTTTTAAATAGCAGAGGCTAGTTACTTATCATCCCGCCCTCGTATATTATACAAAAGTTTACGTCTTTTATTTATCGATTGAGGCACTACGAAGTCTGCCGGGTCAGCTACTTTATAATAAACCTATTTATTATTCCATTAGACAAAGGCATATATCGGTCGATCACAAGACATAATTCCCTTTTCCACTCCTAAACATTAGTACATTAGTAATTAGATAGAGAAATTCTTTTTTTATTTTATTTAATTAAAACCATCTCAGACGAAATAACGTTTTCGAAAATATAAACGTTAAATCGTAAGCACAATTTTGTTACCATTAAATCCCGCATGTTGTTCCTTAAATATCAAATACTTTGTTGTTAGAGTCTACAAAGATAGATGCAGACATCTCGGATATACAAAGGGAATGTATCAAAGATATTATAAACTTTCCGAACGTTAAACACGCTTGCTTTAAGGTATCATCGCTTTATCGTTCTATACTTAAGTAAGAGCTTTTGTGCTCAACGTTTGGATCAGCTCACGATTCACATAGCGTTAACCGGCTACCGGAGCAGGTACCCATCACAAAGCGATGCTAAGTACCACAATACCACCTATTTATACCACGAATTAGATATACGTTCCGACTTAAAAGGTTTGAGTCAGCCATTGTACTATATTGAGATTTAGACCTCATTTCTCAAGACGTGATTAGCTTTGTCTATGCTATCCGATAACTTAAGCGTAGGTGGTAGCCCGTGAAATCGTTCATACGACTATACATTATAAATGACCCAAAACAGCGGTAGGCAGCGGCTTGGCTCTGCCCCTGGCATTGCTGAAGTCCATGGGCGACGGTAACCACTCACCATCAGGTGGGCCGTATGCCCGTCTGCCTACAAAGGCAAAAAAAAAAAAAAAAACAATATTCATGGTTTGAAGCCTTTTGACAGATTCCCTATCAAGTGAAAAAGTGTAACATAGCACTACAATAGATTGAGGGCAATCGGGACGCTTTCCAATTCCAACACAAATTGTCAGCAATTTTTCTTAGGGTAATACCAATAAAATTGAGATTAAAATAGTTCCGAAGGCTTAAATTTTCATACACTATGCATTATTAGACATAGTTCATTGAAAAATATACACAAAACTTAAAAAACTAGCTTAACCTGATTCACCTTGGCTTTTGCGGTGAATCGGGCTACGTATGAGGACAACAGAGTTTTCGATAGGGATGGCACTGTTTAGTTGTTAGGTACGTACTTACCTTTAGATAATTAACTTTTCAATATCAGTTACATAACTCTGATGACTAAATTAAACTATTTAATATTCTTAAACACTAAATAAAAGTCCTTTTCTATTCAACAAATTAAAATCTCACAAAAGCATTGTGACAACCAGGATTTATCCCTATTCTAGCCCTAGTCCCTATTTTCCCCAATTTACGGTACTCTTATAATTTAGATCATCATATTTAATAGATAATCAAATATGTCTAACGTATTCGGGCTTAGTGACGAGCGCCAGCTAGATGCAATTATGAGAAATTTTAAGTATATTAAATATCAATTTATTAATTTTGACAGATTCCGAAATGTCCGTAAAGGCGAATGTAAATTTTCATCTACGCCTACGATATAGAAATACTCGTAGTAGTACATACATGTCACTTTAACAAGACCATGTTATAAAAAATTAATTTTAATAAACCTTAAAGCCTTCGTCAAACAGAACGCGTAATTAGCGCGCGTCAGAGCGCTAAACTGACGCCGCGCTATGACGCCGAGATGTGTTGTACTAATATAGAAACATACCGTCAAACAGAGCCCCAGCGCTATAAATACGCAGCGCTCTGTCGCGGCGTTAGGACGCTTCGACGTCAGGCGTTGTAATTTTTTACAAATTTTATTTTAGCGTCCGAGTGAATGTGTATTAAAATACTGGATAATGCCCGAAAAAATGATATAAATAGTTAGAAAATACCCATGCATATACTGAATCACTCGAATTCTTAATACTTTTAAATTTTCACACTGCTATCAAAAGGCACTATGATTTGGCGTTACGTTGCGTCAAGGAGCGTTAGGCTCATCTAGTCAATTGGTGTGACATGAAAAGAGCGCGACGTTAAGTACGCGTTCTGTTTGACGAAGGCTTAACTGTATTTACGTCTTAGTAGAGGATTGATTTTGTATAACCGTAATGACGAAAGTCATTGAAAACGTAATAGATTCAATTCTGAAATGTTATATTTATTTGTTTAATTAAATAAGTAAAAAACCATGACTCAACATTTCTTAGTAGTTGAAATACTTTAATGTTCGGCAGGTACACATTAATAGAAAATTATGTGTGAAAATTTGGTTATTCAGAATTAGCATTCATCGAGTGGCTCGTACGCTTGTCAACGTTTGAATGATTTGAAAATGTGTAATTGAGTGTCCGTAGCTACCAACCAGTCTTACTTCGGATTTGATTATTTTGCATTACTGTACGTTTATTTCTGAGCGCTCTCGGTATTACCCAATAAAATGTCAAGTACATTTAGACAATTACCGTTTTCAATTATTCAAATATTCAAGGCTCGCCAAAACGGTAGACCGGTCGTTTGAAAACTCGTTAAAGAATTTAAATCGACCTTAATCTGATTTAACTTGGCTCTTTAACGTAGGAGAATCGTGTACACGTCTGTTTCAAGTTTTATAAAGTAGCGTAGATATTGCGTTTATCAGTGTTATTAAACGTGTTTTATATTTTCTCGTTCAATTCTACAAGTTCTAACTAAATAAAATTTACAAGTTCAGTTTTTATATTCTCTTAATTTATATAAAATACATCCGTTTCTACAATTTGCATGCCGCTTATTATTATTTTTTATTTTTTTATTGCATATATGAGTGGACGAGCTCACAGCCCACTTGTCGTTAAGTTGTTACAGGAGCCCATAGACATCTACAACGTAAATGCGCCACCCACCTTGAGATATAAGTTCTAAGGTCTCAGTATAGTTACAACGGCTGCCCCACCCTTCAAACCGAAACGCATTACTGCTTCACGGCAGAAACAGGCAGGGTGGTGGTACCTACCTATTAGTATTGTAATTGATATCTCGATGTTACTATAGTCTAAAACTGTTCAGAAGTTCCAATAAAAGTTTACGTTCAAGTTTCAGCACTAATCGGCACTTACGGATAGTACGTGTGTACGTAATTAAAACATAAAAACTATTTACTCATGATTTTAATTGCTACTAGTTCATAATTCGATTTAAATCCATAAAATTCTCGTCAGACCCGTAAGAGTATTCTAAAAAGCTTGATATGGTAGGCATTCTCTGTGTGTTCGAGATTGTTTCAGAAACAAAATTCCATAATCCTGTTCCATAATTAGAAACTCACAGATTAAATTATCATAATATCGAAATAGAGGAAAAGAATTTTTTTTATGTAATTTCATTTTGTTATTTCTTCTTGTGGTAATAATTTTCAAAAAAGGTAACGTAATATAGACTACGAATTTAAAAAAAAATACTCATTATTCCGTGATTAAAAATCACATGATTGTTATTCTATGTAGTTTTTGAACATTAAAATTTTGTCACGCAAGAAAGGGCATAATTTTGCAATTCATGTCCTGCGTTAATCACGAATAAAAACGATCAAAAAAGTTTTTCATCGTAATCAAGTGCTTAAGTCTCAAATTTTAGCAGAGAGATTTATCGCACAGAGACACTTAAATTCCATATAACATTGTTTAGTTTAGTGAGTGATATTTTTATGACACATCACACTCAGGGTCATTGGTAACTTTGAACATACTTTGTTAGAAACATTCGCAGAGCTGACACTGTTCACAATACAACCCGTGAAGGAGGTACTTACGTAAGTCAGTTCTAGTCACCGTTCACTCCTCGATTAACGTTTTACACGAACACCGTGCTACTACAGCTCCCTACATACACCCACGCGCCCTCTTAGTTTTCCTCGCAATGTAATCGCTATCTCTTTCCCGCAGGACATTTGTATTTCAGCCATGAAGGAGAAGGACATAGAGGCAAAGCTACGTCAAGTGACAAACGAATGGTCTGTTCACGAACTTACGTTTCAAACGTTTAACAACCGCGGCGAACTTCTTCTACGAGGCGACACTACTGCCGAAACTATCGGTCAGCTCGAAGATAGCCTCATGATCCTTGGCTCTTTGCTATCAAACAGGTCTGGGTTTTGTGTTTGAAAAAAATGTTCTGTATAAAAAGTATTGGTTGATTTTGATTTCGTCGTATTAAATGATGTTCTATTTCGACAGATACAATGCTCCGTTCAGGAAGCAAATCCAACAATGGCTTTACGATTTGCAAAGCACGAACGAAATCTTAGAGCGGTGGCTTCTCGTGCAGAACATGTGGGTTTATTTGGAAGCAGTGTTCGTGGGGGGTGACATTGCAAAGCAATTGCCTAAAGAAGCTAAGCGATTTTCGAAAATAGATAAATCGTGGCAGAAAATTATGCAGCGAGCTCACGAAACTCCCGGTGTGGTCTCGTGCTGTGTTGGCGATGACCTACTTCGGCAACTGCTGCCACATCTACAAGAGCAGCTCGAGTTGTGTCAAAAGAGTCTCAGCGGGTACTTGGAAAGGAAACGTACTATGTTTCCGAGGTTTTTTTTCGTATCAGATCCTGCTTTACTCGAAATATTAGGACAAGCGTCAGACTCTCACACTATACAGAATCATCTGTTGTCAATATTTGATAACATTCGATATGTAAAATTTCACGATATCGGTAATAATTTCAGATTGATAATTACTTTTTTAGCTCAAAATGTTTTTTTCTGTCTGCTTTACTCTTTTTATTTATTGCTTAGATGCATGAACGAAGCTCCCACAGCCCACCTGGTGTTAAGTGGTTACTGGATCCCATAGACATCTATAACGTAGACGCGCCACACACCTTGAGATACAAGTTCTAAAGTCTCAGTATAGTTACAACGGCTGCCCCAACCTTCAAACCGAAACGCATTACTGCTTCACGGCAGAAATAGGTAGGGTGGTGATACCTACCCGTGCGGACTCACAAGAGGTCCTACCGCCAGTATATCATCATAATCGTATCATATTATAACAAATCCTAAAAAGTTTCCAATCAAAATTTAAAGTTTTATTTTTTTCAGAGTACAACAAAATGATAGCTATAATATCATCGGAGGGTGAAGAGATAAAGTTGGAACGTCCCGTGAGGGCTGAAGGCTCGGTGGAGACGTGGCTGACCTCGCTACTTCAATCCGCTCAGAGTAGCCTACACTCGATCATTCGCAATGCCGTATCGCTCATCAATGACCCGGCTTTCAACCTACTATTATTTTTAGACAAAATGCCTGCCCAAGTACGCTTACGATTACTTCAATGTTTTTTTTTTTGGTCAGGACGAAATCGCCGGATTTCCGCCGTCCACTGCGGATAGAGGGCGGAGCATGTCAGAGTCGAACTGACTAAAACCTTCTGTCGCTCAACAACCAACGTCCAAACCTCGCATGAGACAGAACTCATGAAAAGGCAAAGGGGGAAAATTGAAGCGTTTAGTGCGGAGCACATCTCTCCCATCACCCTCCCCCACGACTACTTCAATGATAGATAATTATTTATTATATTATATCTATTACTATCTGACCCGGCAAACGTTGTTTTACCATATATAAGAAAGACTTCCAGGGAATTTCTAGTGTAGAAAAAAAAACTAACCTATTGTAAGTGTGTAAGGATGTGGTAAATGAGTGAAAGAGGCATGTAGCGCTGTGAACGATGAGGGAATATAAAAATAACAAAACCTCATTACCAAATAATGCCAATAACAAAGGAAAAAATTGTCCAAAAAATAAAAAATAAAATGTTAGGGATGGACAAACCTTATCACTTATGGGTATCATAGATAGTAACCGATTCTCAGACCTACTGAACATGCATATAAAATTTCATAATAATCAGTCAAACCGTTTCAGAGGAATATGGTAGCTAACATTATGACACGAGAATTTTATATATAAGATTTGTAGTAGTCAGCGGCTTGGCTCTGCCCCTGGCATTGCTGACGTCCATGGGCGACGGTAATCACTCACTATCAGGCGGGCCGTAAATCTGCCTACAAGGGCAATAAAAAAAATACATAATGGCTAGCCTCCCGCACAATGCACCGACGACCTATTGAAGTTCTCGGGAATCCGCTAAATACAAGCAGCGCAGGACCGATTTTTGTGGCGAGGCTTGGGGGAATGCCTATACATATTATGAATTGTGGGAAGCCTATGTCCAGCAGTGAAAGTCTGTGGGCTTATAGAATAGAACACATTAATTAAATATAAATTAAAAAATTAACAAACAATAACGTTAAGTTTCAACATAAACAAAAAATTAATTAATCCAAAAATTCAAAAATTCATTAATCCAAAAGATACAACATTTTACAAATTTTCAAGGCCGCTATTTTAGAAATGTATTTTGTCATACCCTTACATTATTAGTAAATTTGAATTGAACCTTATTTTACTGTGGCTTAGATCTAAGATGACATCACCGAAGGGAAGCCTAAAGGGTCAACCCGGGAATTCTGAATTATGGATGGAATATAATGTAGAAAGAGACAGAATGAGAATATCGATCTAGGTCGTATCGCACCCCAACGAAATGCTATAAGTTGTTACGTACAGAAAACAAACCGACAAGAAACCGTTTTTTTTTAATTATTTACATGCTACTCGCGCTTTATCCAGCCAATAATGACTAATCGAATGCAGATACGAGAATTGACACTATTTAATTTCTATGTGGTACGAATTAAAATTAAGACATACTATTAACATAAACAAGTAATGTTATTTGGCGGTAGCTATCATAGAACACAAGATATTTGACGGGTGCCTGAATCTCGCTAACGACAATTTCAAGTAAGGTTGTAAATATACATGTGTCGAACAATTGGACCATCGGTCTCCCGAACAATTTCACCCGCTCGGTGGAAGATCTTCCCTTGTCAGTTTCTCCAAAATCATATTAAAATTGAAAACAATTGCGTTTTGCAAAATAGAGCTCGTAATATGGTTGTATTCATTATTGTTTTAAAATAGCTATTCTATTAATAACACTGCCGCTCAAATGCCTATCGAAAAGTCTAAACAAATCACTAGATTCTCGATAAAAAATATTAAATAATTTCTGGTTCGATAACAATATAATAGTTTTACATTAACAGATACAAAGTGTTATCCCCCTACCTTTCCCCTACCTACCTTTTGTTTGTATCTTAAGAGGTTATTCCAGCTACGCGCGGACTAGTGTGATCGTTAGCCATGCCATAGCAAAGACAACTTCTATGAGCTGTTATTAGAATGAATAGAAGTTTACGTCATTATGAGACTCTTTCATACTTTAGCTAGATAATACCAAAATAACTTAGGGTCAATAATACCTTAGTTCTTCTTTTAAAACTTGTCGAATACGTCAATCCACAGATCGGGCTTTTAGGGATCCAAATAATATGGACAAGAGACGCGGAGGCCGCCCTCATGCAGGCCCGTCAAGACAAGAAGATCATGTCTGATACCAATAACAAATTCCTGGAACTTCTTAACACCCTCATAGATCAGACGACGAGAGATCTGCTCAAGATCGAAAGGATCAAATTTGAAACATTGATCACCATTCACGTGCATCAGCGAGATATCTTTGATATGCTGGTAAGTTATCGTGATATGAAGACTGACTGTTGTATGCCACCTTTATGAATACACGCGAATCTCAGACTGTTCTACTGTTAATAGATATATTATTATGTTAACATATGTCTGTTATGATATATGAAATTTAATTTCAAATTGACATTATTGAATTATTGCCAAATTAAAGAGCGGACGGTTAGCGTGGTATGAACATGCGATGGGAGAGAGGAGATGCATGTGACTAGGAGATGTATGAATGGTAGCGCAAAGTAGTGGGGAAAGAGGTCGACCGAAGAAGACATGGATGGAGTGTGTGAATGACGATATGAGAGATAGAGAGGTGTGAGTGTTAAGATGACGGCTGATAGAAGAGAATGGAATAGAAAAATTGTGGGATAAGCTGGAGAAAAAGAAGATTAAGTGAAATAGTTAAATATCCTACCTGTACCTATAAATAATACATAAAATACATTTACCGAATTTATGCGATATTCATTCCGAACGTGCAGGACAATACCGTGTGAACACAACCTTACAGTTTTCGTGGTCGTAGCCGTAACAGTCCTTTTACTTAAATGTGTAGTGTGGTCACCCACTATTGATCTAGGTTACCTATTGATATTTAAGTGTTTTCAGATGTCTAAAAATGTTTAAAATATAACCCCTCTAATCTTGTTGATTACAAAAACACAATTTCCGAATATTATTATGTGTAATATCGATAAAATAAAATGTAAAAGATTTAAATTTAAACACAATTTCATACAAATCATGAGTAATGCTGAGAAAGCTTTGGATCTCAAATTACAGTAGTAAAATCAGGAAAATGTTTATTGGCGTTACAATGGCCTGTGTGATCTATAATAAGAGCAAGGACAATAGACAAAAGAATCTGAAAACAGAATTTGTATTGTTCATTGGGTGGAAAAAGAAAATACGCTGTTAATTTTTTTATTTTTTTTCAAATGTATAAATTTTTTTTGTAAAATAGACTCGTAATATTTCCTAAGAAATTATTTGAAATGGCTCCATAAAATGTTTTCGTTATTCATAAATGATAACTATTTAGTAATACATAAAGTTCAAATTGGATCTTAAATTATTTATCATTTTGGAGCGTATAAAGCGTTCTTATTTATTAACTATCGAAAATTTGTAAGGACTGCAATTGACGTTTGCGATTATATCCTCGTCCTTGCATCGATAATCCTCAATGCTGAGGGTCGTGGCCTCTTCTAACAGCTTTCTTCTGGATTCTCCTGCGCCACTTCTGCCTATTATCGGCTGTGTGGAGCGTATTTGGTCCCACCAGCGCATTGGACTTCTTCCTCTGGGCCTCTTCCGCGTACCTTGCCTGTTACCAGCAGCTTCTCTAAATATACGAGTAATAAATAATAAGTAAAAAGTTTCGATTGTGAAAATCATTAGGCAAACAACATCACAAGTTTTTTTTTTTATTGCTTAGATGGATGGACGAGCTCACAGCCCACCTGGTGTTAAGTGGTTACTGGAGCCCATAGACATCTACAACGTAAATGCGCCACCCACTTCGAGATATAAGTTCTAAGATCTCAGTATAGTTACAACGGCTACCCCACCCTTCGAACCGAAACGCATTACTGCTTCACGGCGGAAATAGGCGGAGTGGTGGTACCTACCCGTGCGGACTCCCAAGAGGTCCTACCACCAGTACCACCACACGTTCAATGATCTACGTTTGAAAGGGGACTTTTTTCCGTGTATGTACCGTATTTTGATCATGAATCATCATTAACAGTGCCGTCTTAATGTACGTTCTGCAAACGACTTCGAATGGCTGAAGCAATGCCGGTTCTACTTCAAAGAGGACACGGACAAGACCTGGATATCGGTGACAGACGTCACGTTCACTTACCAGAACGAATATCTGGGATGTACCGAGAGGCTTGTTATTACTCCCTTAACTGACAGGTGAGATTAACATCAAAAGTTAATCCGTAATAACGTAGTCGTGAGTATAAAAATTCAGACACGAACGCTTCCAAAAATTTTAAGTCAGATTTCATAAAATACTATCAAATAATATTTAGTAAGCATTGGAGCATTATGATAAATTCTCGGGTTTACTTATATACATATATATGTCGTGGATAACGACTTTTAGTAATACTAAGACGGTGGTTTTGATTATTATTTTAAATGATGAAATGTTGTTTTGATAAATATCACAAAATGAAGGGTAGACTCCGTAACGCCACAGTATAAAATGGCGGTACGTGGACAGAGTCGTGGCATTCCGTGTCAGACAGTCATTCAGTCCGTATTAGACGGTCGGTCCGTCTCAGTCAGTGAGTCTCTGGCAGTCAGTCAGTCAGTCGGTCTGTCGGTATGTGCAACGAAACTGTCGGTTTATCCTGTCATTGTGAAAGATGTGTGTATTGAGTTTCAATAATTATTATTCAGAAGGTTTTATTGACTTTTTATAAACTGAGTTCAACCAAATACGAGTGATGACGAAACTACCGCTCAGCCATCCCTGGCGCCGCCCACGACATATAAATAATTGTACCCTTGTGGGACACCCTGTATACATATTTTTTTTTTTTATATATTATAGAGAAATACGGCCCTGATCCGCTTTGACGAAATACTAATTACAGTCAAACCTGGATAAGGGAGCACAATCTCATTCTCGCTTATAGAGGTTTCTAATTTTTAAGAGGTTTTTAATTTTCTAGTGCTTCGCACTAACCCGAGTTTCTCGCTAATGCTCCCTCTGAATTTCATTCGCGATTTTCCGAATTCAAACGCATTCACTATTTTATGTTTATCACTTAACGACAGTACTTTAATTTTCCGTTTTGACATGATGCAGAACAGAACTTTCCTTCGCAATTGATTAACGATAAACTGAGTAAGTCCGACAAACAGGAGGGTACACAGGCACACGTGTCCATTCGAAAAGAACGCGATAAAATAACAACGTTATTTAATTCCACGAAATAGATAGGTTCAATATTGACGAGGAAACAATACAAAAACAATGGAAGGAAGTTCCACAAAAGTTAAGAATGCGTCATAAAATAGCAGATGTTAAATTTGTAATTTGTTTTTTCATTTGTTCCTCCTAAATAATATAAATAAATAAAGCTCGACTGTCGCTTATAGAGATAGCGATAAGTAGCAGTCTCACTTACGGAGGTCCATGAGGGAAAAACGACTCTCTTACAGAGGTTTCTCTTTCTCGCTAATAGAGGTTTTGGGAGCTTAAAATGACGTTTCCTGGCTATTACTTTCACTTATAGAGTTTTCTCACTTATCCAGTTCTCAGTTACCCAGGTTTGACATGAAAACTTAACCTGAAGGTAACTATTATTTCATTAGTCTCACAGGTTTACGCAGTTGACCGAGCCTAAAACATTGTTAGACCTTCGTAGCGTTTGATGTAAAGTAAAAATAAAAGCAACATTACCCATAGAAAAAAAAAGTGTTTCTTTTTTTGTAATTTACAAAAAATACGCCTTCGATTTCAACCTAAGGGCGCTTTCGTTTGCTAATGAACACCTTTTGTTTATCAGTTCATTCTTACTTCTCCACTGAAGCGTAGTGATCAACTTATAACAATGTAATATAATATCTTCCCAGTCAAACACAAAACGGCTTTATGAACAAATATATTTGTCCAATAACAGCTTCCTGCCAATTAATTTGTACAACACACAATAATAATAATAAATCAATACTGATCTCGACACATGCGACAAATCATTAATTTTATCCAGCTCACAAATCATAATTAATAACTTAACTTTGTGAACAAAATCGGACATAAGTAATGTAAGAAACTTGCATAGAACTCTTGTTTGTTAAATCAAGCTTTTGCTATTAGTAGTAATGTGAGCTCACGCGAGTAGGTTTTACCTATATATAGCAGTCAAGCGTTCCGATTTGAAACTTGAAATAAACATCATACAATATGATTAAGGCGTACACCTCAGGTTGACGTTCTGAGGAACTCTGCCAGTCAAAAATCAACACTAGTCCCTACAATGACTATCTATACTATCTGACTATCTATCTATATTATAAAGAGGAAAGATTTGTTTATTTGTTTGTATTAAATAGGCTCCGAAACTACTGAACCGATTTGAAAAATTCTTTCACTGCTTGGAAGCTACAGTATTCCCGAGTGACATTGTTTGAAAAAAATTAGGGATGTTTACTAAAACTCCAATAATGTAACCCAAGGTGTAAAAAAATTACCTAAAATATTCTGTACTCACGTGCCCTGCGAAAACTATTAATGATAGAATAAAATCATGTACTACGACTTTGTAGAACACGTTACTATTTACATAAAGTGTCGCGACAACATATGTCTAACTATTATAATTATGTCGCAATAAGTATTCTTTTATTTAAAAAATAAAACAACGTCAAATATCGTGAAATTTTTGTTAAAGACCCGAGCGGAGCCAGAACGCGCCGCTATATTTAATAAGTGCCTTTTCATGTGTGCTCATACACGGTATCTCCATTGTTTTGTAAAATAACTTGGTCGGTTAAGCTCTTTCAAAGTCTCAGATGATATTGTATGAGAGGGCGCCGTGCCTCATCGGTTATGCTTTCGATGACGCCATAAGAAAAGTTTAGACGAGCCAGTTTATGATATATAATGTTCCGTTTAAGCTAAAAAATAATAATATAAAGTTAAGAAAATTGCTGTCGCAAAGAAAACGAACCGGCTTTTGTCTTGCTCGACTTTCATATTTCTCTAAATTATAATCCAAGCTGATCCGTTAAAAGAAAATAACAAATAAATATAAAAGCTTAACGTAAAATCCATTATTTTTATTTTGTATCGAAGGATTTGTACTCATAAAAGCATTTCTTTGATTTTGTTTTTATTAAAATCACGAAATTCCACAGATGTTACATTACATTAGCCCAAGCCCTCGCCATGAGCATGGGCGGGGCTCCATGCGGCCCTGCGGGGACCGGCAAAACGGAAACCGTCAAAGACATGGGGAAAACTCTGGCCAAATACGTCGTCGTCTTCAACTGTTCGGATCAAATGGATTACAGGTACCATTAGTTATCAACGTATGTTTCATGTTTCAATGAGTTACTCTTTTATTTCATTTATTTCATCTATTCCAAAGGTATTTCTCCTTTGTCGTATGACTCTTGTCAGAGCGGCCGTAATCATTCAATATTATATATTCAGGTACACAAACCCTTTAGTGAAATTGAGATTAATAAAAAAGTATATAAATACTGTAGGTCCGTATTTAATAAAATTAATATTTATCTTACAAATATTTAACTAGCATGGTGAACAGCTACGATTACAAACCACCGAATGTTAAGTGTTTGCCTGAACACTTCTACGCCACGAAGTAGCTGAGTCATCCACGGAAATTGGAATAACCTCTATCCACATTCAGATATAAACGCATTCATTCGCATTATTGTTTTTTCAATGCTAACGCTTTATTAAAGAGACATTGTCTTTTGCATTATTTATTAAAAAAACAACATATTTTTGAATTTAACTAGAAATGCCCCGTGGTTTCAACCGCATAGAAAGAGTCTATTTAAAATTATTAAAAATTTAATAATTTTAAATAGATATTTATTATTTTTATTATTTATATCCTGGCATTGCTGAAGTCCATGGGCAACGTAACCACTCACCATCAGGTGGGCCGTATGCTCGTTTGCATACAAGGGCAATAAAAAAAAATAAAAAGAAAAAAAAAACCACGCTTTGCGTTTTCCCTGGATAAAGAGTTGATTGGTCACTTTCTAGTCCATAAACTACCAGTAAATCTGTAGATACACTTGTAATACATATGATCTAACAAGCACGTTGGTGTACTAACTGTACCAGATATACCCGGTGTAGACCTGGGCACGTCATTTGCACTGGTTAAAAAGATGTGCTGTTTGCAAAAATTATCGTTGTGTATGAAATTTCGTCCACAGCCCTTGAGTTTTTTTTTTTATTTGATTGTTTTTTTTGCTTAGATGTATGGACGAACTCACAGCCCACCTGTATTAAGTGGTTACTGGAGCCCATAGACATCTACAACGTAAATGCCCCACCCACCTCGAGATATAATTTCTAAGGTCTCAGTATAGTTACAACGGCTACCCCACCCTTCAAACCGAAACGCATTACTGCTTCACGGCAGAAATAGGCGGGGCAGTGGTACCTACCCGTGCGGACTGACACAAGGTCCTACCACCAGTACAAGTTGATTTTTTTTCATTGAATAACAATCATACAAACTTTGCCATTTATAATATAATATTAGTTTCGTTTTATATTAGCATGTCGTATATTTTTACTTGGTAGAAAAAAGGTATGCAAGTTAACGAGAAGTTTTTTTTTTGCACCGAAAAAATATTTTAGAGTGAGAATTAATTTCTTTCCCTTTAACACGGAGTCCGGATTAACTGAACTAAATATCTCTATTAAACATACTTAGTATTAAAATCTCGTCCCACATAAATTTCCTATGTTCATTACAAAGCAGAAAAGTCTTTGGACAGTTGAACATGGAACGTTTAAGTTTTAAAAAAACAAATAGATGTAACCTCTATACGATTTATCTTAAAAGAGGTTAATATATGTTATAAAGATGACATAAATATAATTTCGAATATTGAAACATTAGAAGAAGGAACAGTAGAAATATAAAAGCTTTTTGGAATATTGAAATACAAAAATAGTGGGGAAGCAATAGCTTTAAATGTTCTTTCTCTTTATAGAGCAATACAATTTGTGCTATAGTTTTACTAAGCTAAACTTTATTTTGATGTAAATAAAATAATACATTATATAGATAAAAGCAATTACGAGAATTGAACTGCCCGACCTTCTAAAGAACCTTCACGCGTTTGTTGAGCGATATTTGTGAAATAATAATTACCTTCCGTTTCTGTCCTCACTAAACGGATATTTCACGAGAAATCTGTATTTAATTTGTAACTAATTTTGTGACCAGAAGCATTATCTTCAGTGAACCGTATTTACTTTTATTTTTTTTTGTTTCATTTTCATTTCAATACTGCTAACATTTCAATACTGCGAAACTTTTCGTTTTAATAGCATTAAGTGTTTATTGTCCATTGATATTATACAGTTGTTTCTCTAGTTTAAAAGTACAAAGGTCGGGGTTAACATTTCTGCAAAACTCGCTTTCGTATTTATGTGAAAAATTATTCCCTTTTTCTTGAGTCCTGAACCACTAATCTACTAACCGTTTCTAGATCATTTGGTAGCCAGCCACTTAGCTCTGCCCCTGGCATTGCTGACGTCCATGGGTGGCTCGTCTGCCTGTAAGAGCAATTAAAAAAAGATCAATTATCCAAATATTGTAATAATATGTAAAAAATTAAGAGCACGAACGCCTGGGAAAAATTATTATAGCTTGTGACACACCACATGATATTAAATTATTCTAACGAAGCCAAATATGTACCTACAGAGTTTTATCATAACATCCTATCAATGTTCGAATATTTTTCTACCTAATACTAATCTATTGTATTTTGGTTCCAATTAATTAATTATAATTTGAAATAATAAAATGAATTTCGATCATATACGATATCTAACACATTTTTTGTTTATAATAAAATCCTTTTCCATAGCCGAACACTCTTCGATTGCTTCTATCGAGTGTTCCTAAAGCTGTATATCCTACAGGCATTTTCCAATTTGCTCCATTTCAGAGGCCTCGGTCGGATATATAAAGGTTTGGCGCAATCCGGTTCCTGGGGATGTTTTGATGAATTTAATCGCATCGAACTGCCGGTGCTATCAGTGGCCGCACAACAGGTAGCCGTGGTGCTCGCAGCTAAAAAGGAGAAAAAGAAATCCTTCATATTTACTGATGGCGACACGTCAGACATGTGTCCCGAATTCGGGATATTCATAACTATGGTTAGTTGTAATAGTCGGATTGGAGTTGGTTGATTTTATACCTGATTTAGCGAAGAAATCGTTTGAATCGTTATTAAAAACTAAACTATTATTATATACTCATGTTAGTGTAATTGTGATCTAAATTCCTATGAAGAGTGGTTTCCTTCCTTAATGCTATGCTAATAGCCTTTAAGCACGAATTTGAAGGATATGCCAGACGTTATTCCAAAAGCAGCTGAGACTTATAAAATAGCTCATGTCTTCAACACTTGATGTAACACAAACTCAAATATCCATATGAGCTAATAAAATTTACGTCAGCTGTAACTAGGTGTTAATAACAATTAACTGTCTTAGGTTGTTGTAAAAGTTGCTTTCTTGATTGTGACACTATAAAACAGACGAATAAAATCCATGTGCAGTAATTTAAATTTAATTTAATTTTTAATTAATTTCACAAAAGTACATTTCGAAAACAAACAGAACCCAGGGTACGCCGGTCGCAAAGAGCTCCCAGAAAACCTCAAGATCCAATTTCGCACTGTAGCCATGATGGTCCCGGACAGACAAATTATCATTAGAGTAAAATTAGCCTCTTGTGGCTTCTTAGAGAATATTACTCTTGCCAGAAAGTTTTACACGCTATACAAATTGTGTGAAGAACAATTAACAAAACAAGTAAGATTTTGTTTTACTGTAAATCAATTCAATTGTAATTACTATATTTTTACTACATTTTTTGTTGTTGTTGTTTTATATTTAGTAATATTAAATTATGTATAATTTTTTTTTATTGCTTTGATGGATGGACGAGCTCACAGTCCACCTAGTGTTGAGTGGTTACCGGAGCCCATAAACATCTTCAACGTAAATGCGCCATCCACCTCGAGATATAAGTTCTAAGGGCTCAGTATAGTTACAACGGCTAGTCCACCCTTCGAACCGAAACGCATTACTGCTTCACGGCGGAAATAGGCGGGGTGGTAGTACCTACCAGTGCGGACTCAAATGAGGTCCTACCACCAGTAATTACGCAAATTATAATTTTGCGGGTTTGATTTTTATTACACGATGTTATTCCTTCACCATGGAAGTCAATCGTGAACATTTGTTAAGCACGTATTTCAATGCAAATATTGGTACCCGCCTGCGTGATTCGAACACCGTTGCATCGCTCGATACGAATGCACTTGACGTCTTATCCTTTAGGCCACGACGACTTCAAAATTAACAACGAAAAAATTCCAATCTCTTCAAAAGATCGCTAAGTTTGCGATCTTATTTACCAAAAATTTTACTGCATCTCTTCTTGCGTAGGTCCATTACGATTTCGGCCTCCGGAACATTCTATCGGTTCTACGTACTTTAGGCGCAGTCAAACGAGTAAACTCGAAGGATAATGAAAGTACAATTGTCATGAGAGTGCTCAGAGACATGAATCTGTCCAAGTTGATAGACGAAGATGAGCCCCTGTTCATATCTTTAGTGGCCGACCTTTTCCCGAATCAGATGTTAGAAAAGACTACTTATATAGAATTAGAAGAAGCAATAAAGAAACAGGTGGATTTGTCTGGTTTGATAAACCATCCACCATGGATTTTGAAAATAATACAGGTAATTATTGTCGGTCGGTAAAAGTAATTTTTGTCAATAAATAATTCGAAGATGCTTTCGTTTTAAATACTATAAATTTTAATTCTTAGCTATACGAGACACAGCGTGTACGTCATGGAATAATGACATTGGGTCCACCCGGAGCCGGGAAAACTACGTGTATCCACACTCTCATGAGCGCACTATCAGAAATCGAAAATCCACATAGGTTTGTAACTTTAAATTAATTTCTTACAATCAACAAACCTAAAATTACATATTAAGTTATAAGAAACCTATTTGTAGAGAGATGCGGATGAACCCAAAAGCAATTACGGCAGCGCAAATGTTTGGTCGCCTCGACGTTGCAACCAATGATTGGACCGATGGAATATTTTCCGCCCTATGGAGGAAAACTCTCAAAATTAAAACTGGAGAGAATATCTGGTTGGTATTGGATGGCCCTGTGGACAGCATTTGGATAGAAAATTTGAACTCTGTGCTAGATGATAATAAAACTTTGACATTGGCCAACGGAGATCGTCTCACTATGTCCCCTACTTCGAAAGTGTTATTTGAACCTGAAAACATAGACAACGCTTCACCAGCCACTGTATCTAGAAATGGAATGGTGTACATGAGCTCATCCGGACTGGATTGGGATCCAGGTATAATAGTATTTCTGATGGTTTTTTTTATTACGTGGCTTCGTAAGTAACCACATGGATATGTTTCGTTCACAGTTTTCCGCGCCTGGTTGATGACACGTTCGACTAGAGAAGCAGAAGTTTTCTGTTCTCTTTTCGAACAAACTTTCCCTATTGTGTATACTTGGTGCACTCAGAATCTAAATTTCAGTATGCGAGTATTGCAGAGCAATATCATTTTACAAATGCTTAATCTCCTCGAAGGTCTAGTACCGCCACAAATTGTTGAAACAGAGGAAACTTCGGCTAGCAAATCTGTAAACGGAGACATTGAGGACGATGAAGAAAAAGAAAAGACCGAAGAAATTGTTTTGTTCACGCCTGAACATTTACATAAAATTTATGTTTTCGTTTTAATTTGGGGTTTTGGATCCCTTTTCGAAACGAACGACAGAATCAAATTTGATGGATACTTGAAAAGTAACTTCCGTGAAATACTCGAACTTCCAAAACATCCGAACAATAAACCTTTTGTGGTTTTCGATTTTTACGTCAAACAACCTGGTAAATGGGAACTTTGGGATGATTTAGTGATGAATTACCAATACCCAGATACTGCAACACCAGATTATTCAACGATTCTCGTTCCTATAGTTGATAACGTTCGAATTAATTATCTCATTCACTGTATAGCCAAACAGGGAAAAGCAGTTCTATTATTGGGCGAACAAGGATCTGCAAAAACGGTTATGATGAAAGCGTATATGAAAAACGCGAACCCTGAACAGTTTATGGGTCGGTCCTTCAATTTCTCTTCAGCTACGAGTCCGTACCAATTCCAAAAAACAATTGAAAGTTATGTAGAAAAACGTAGTGGAATGACATTCGGTCCCCCGGGTGGAAAAAAAATGTTGGTTTTTATTGATGACATAAATTTACCGCAAATTAATGAATGGGGCGATCAAATTACCAATGAAATAGTTAGACAAACTATGAGCATGGGAGGATTCTATAGTTTGGAGAAACCAGGCGATTTTACTACTATAGTAGATATTCAATTCTTAGGAGCAATGGGACAACCGGGTCTGTGGCATTTTAATAATATTTTTAATGTTATCTAATCTTTGTTTTTTGTTAATTATTTTATGTGATTAAACTGCAGGTGGCGGTAGAAACGATATACCATCGAGGTTAAAACGACAATTTGCCATATTTAACTGCCCTTTGCCAAATAACGAGTCAATAGATAAGATTTTCAAAGTGATTGGTGAAGGTCACTACAACGCCAAACGTGGTTTTGCGATGGAAGTTCGGTCTTTGATTAAGAAAATTATTCCACTAACAAGAGAACTTTGGATGCGAACAAGACAAAATTTATTACCTACGCCAGCGAAATTTCACTATGTATTTTCTTTGAGAGACTTATCGAGAGTGTGGCAAGGTATGGTGGGTACGTTGCCGACAGTTATCGAATCTGAAAAATGTCTCATGTTACTGTGGAAACACGAATGCTCCCGAGTTTTCTCGGACAGATTTACGCATCAGTCAGACAAAGATTGGTTCAATAAGGCCTTGTACGGAGTTGCTGAAGAGATTCTGGGTATGGAATACCGAAAAATGATGGAACGAGAACCCGTTTTTGTTGATTTTATGAGGTGATTCTTTAAAACAATCTATTTACCGACTGAATCATTATATAAAAGTTTCCATTAATTACTTTACAACTTACTTAGCTTTCATGTAATTTGTTTATACTTTAAATTATAAATATATGCAATCTTAATTGATATTTAAAAATTCAGTCATCAAAGGAATATTTTCTTGTAGAGATGCTCCAGAGCCAACCGGGGAAGAAGGTGAAGATGCAGATATGGAACTTCCGAAGGTTTACGAACCTGTTTTTGATTATAATGAACTAAGAGAACGACTTGAAATGTTCTTGTCGCAATTCAATGAAATGGTGCGAGGGTCTGGTATGGACTTGGTATTTTTTCCAGACGCTATGTTTCATCTAGTCAAAATATCTAGAGTTATAAGGCATCCCAGAGGAAACGTTATGCTCGTTGGAGTAGGAGGATCTGGTAAACAGTCTTTGACTAAGTTATCAACATTCATTGCTGGATACAGATCCTTTCAAATTGCTTTAACCAGATCCTATAATGTTGGCAACTTTTTGGAAGATTTAAAACTACTCTACAGGTAAATTTGCGAAAAAAATTATGATTTCAAAATTCAATAAGAAAATGTTGTCTAAAATTCATAATATTTCAGATCATGTGGTGTTCAAGGCAAAGGAACAACATTTATCTTCACAGATTTAGATATCAAAGAAGAAGGTTTTCTGGAATATTTAAATAATATTCTTTCATCTGGTGTTATTTCTAATTTATTTACCAAAGATGAGCAACAAGAAATTATATCTGAACTTACTCCTATAATGAAGAGAGAAAATCAGAAACGATCACTCACCAACGAACTCGTTATGGAGTACTTCCTGAATAGAACCTGTCAGAATCTTCATGTTGTACTATGCTTTTCGCCAGTAAGTTAACTTTTGAATTGATAATATAAGAAACTAACTTTAATATGTGAAGTGATTATAAAAAAATCACGTTCTAAAGTTTCATCTCCATGATTATTTATTTGTTTAGTATAGAAAAATAAGATTACCAGCGTTTGAAGTATATAATTCCTTAGGTAAGTTTTGTTTACTCTATTATCTTTAGGTGAGCGAAGCCTTCAGGTATCGCGCCCTTCGTTTTCCTGCATTAATATCTGGATGCACGATTGACTGGTTTCAACCTTGGCCGAAAGATGCCCTTGTTTCTGTAGCTGACCATTTTCTTGCTGAATTCGAAATAGAATGCACCAAAGAAGTCAAAAAGGAACTCGTTACAGTCTTGGGTACTATTCAAGATGTCGTCTCAAATGTGTCCGTAGAATACTTCCAAAGATTCCGCAGATCATCTCACGTCACTCCAAAATCGTACTTGAGCTTCATCGGTGGATACAAAACGATCTATCAAATGAAACAGAAAGAATTAGGTGACGGTGCCTTACGAATGGACACAGGTTTAGAAAAATTAAGGGAAGCATCGATTTCTGTGGAGGTTTTGAAAAAGGATTTAGCCGTGATGGAACAAGATTTGGCTTTGGCGTCTGAAAAAGCAGATCGTGTTTTGACCGAAGTAACAGAAAGAGCTATGCAAGCAGAAATTGTTAAAAATCAAGTACAGATTGTTAAAGAAAAGGCTGAAGCTTTAGTGGCATATATCGCTGAAGAAAAAGAAAAAGCTGAACTAAAATTAGAGGCAGCAAAACCAGCTCTAGAAGAAGCTGAAGCTGCATTGAACACCATTAAGCCAGCTCATATAGCTACAGTCAGGAAACTCGGTCGACCGCCACATTTGATCATGCGTATCATGGACTGCGTTTTAATTTTATTTCAAAGGCGATTGCATCCAGTTATTTCTGATACTGCAGCACCTTGTCCGAAACCATCCTGGGCTGAATCTTTGAAGGTACAATTGAGATAACAATGCACGCAATGTAAGATTTGTGATTAAATGAATTTTCTTGTAATTAACAGATGATGGCGAGTACGACATTTTTGTTACAACTTCAAAACTATCCCAAAGATATTATAAATAATGAGATGGTTGAACATCTTGTACCATATTTCGAGATGGAAGATTACAATATGGATACAGCGAAACGTGTTTGCGGTGATGTTGCTGGCTTACTTTCTTGGACTAAAGCCATGGCTTTCTTTCATAGTGTTAATAAAGAAGTATTACCATTAAAAGCAAACCTCATGCTTCAAGAAGCAAGATTGAAGGTATGTTGTTAAATTAAAAATAAATCCTAGGTTAATTTTATTTTGTATCTTATTTAAGAATACAACAAAAAAACTTACTTGATGTATATCATTATAGGTAGCTATGGATGATTTAGCATCAGCAGAAAGACAATTAGAAGAACGGGAGATGTCCCTAAGGAAGGTGAAAGAACAATATGAATCGGCCGTATCGGAGAAGCAACAACTGACAGATGCTGCTAACGTTTGTTTAAGAAAAATGACGGCTGCTACGGCCCTTATAAATGGTCTCGGCGGTGAGAAAATTAGATGGACACAGCAGAGCAAAGATTTCAAAGAGCAATTGGGAAGATTAGTCGGAGATGTAGTTCTTGCAACGGGATTCTTATCTTACTGTGGACCATATAACCAGGAATTCAGGAATAGTCTTCTTAACACATGGATGGGAATACTGAAAAGCAAACAAATACCCGTCACGCATGATTTGAACATTACAAATATGTTAGTGGAAAATGCAACCATATCAGAATGGACGCTACAAGGACTTCCTAACGATGATTTATCGGTACAAAACGCTTTGATTGTCACTAAATCTAGTTCTTATCCTTTACTAGTAGATCCTCAAAGTCAAGGCAAAAATTGGATTAAAAACAAAGAAGGCTCAAATGAATTACAAATCACATCGTTGAATCATAAATATTTTAGGACTCATTTGGAAGATAGCCTATCACTCGGCAGACCTCTGCTCATAGAAGACGTTGGTGTGGAATTAGACCCAGTCATTGATAATGTTTTGGAAAAAAACTTTATAAAGTCCGGTTCGATAGAAAAAGTCATTGTAGGTGACAAAGAATGTGATGTGATGCCTGGATTCATGCTGTACATTACAACAAAATTACCTAATCCAGCATACTCACCTGAAATAAGTGCTAAAACTTCAATTATCGACTTCACAGTTACAATGCAAGGCTTGGAAGACCAACTACTAGGAAGAGTTATTCTCATGGAAAAATCTGATCTTGAAGAAGAAAGGGTGGCTCTATTCGAATCTGTTATGAAGAACCAAAGAAGTATGAAAGAGCTAGAAAGCAATTTGCTTTGTCGTTTAACTTCTTCTGAAGGCTCCCTAGTCGATGATGAAGCTTTGATTCAAGTATTACAGATAACCAAAACAACAGCCGAAGAAGTAAACGAAAAGTTGAAAGTCGCTGAAGTAACAGAAAAGAAAATAATTAAAGCCAGAGAAGAATTTAGAGCAGTGGCCGCCCGTGGATCCATTCTTTACTTCTTAATTGTAGAAATGAGCAATGTCAATTTAATGTACCAAAATTCACTGAAACAATTTCTTACTATATTCGACAATTCTATCACCAAATCTACAAAGAGTAATATTACAGAGGAACGTATCAATATTATATTGAAATATTTGACTCATGAGGTTTGGGCATTCACATTACGTAGTTTATATGAGCGACACAAGGCTTTGTTCACATTAATGTTGGCAATGAAGATTGATTACCAGCGTGAATTGATATCGCACGACGAATTTATGGCATTCATCAAAGGCGGAGCGTCTTTAGATTTGAACGCTGTTACTCCTAAGCCATTCAGGTGGATATTGGATATAACGTGGCTGAATTTGGTTGAAATTAGTAAACTGAAGACATTTTCGGACGTTCTATCCAAGGTATGATATTGCTTATTTTTCTCAATTTATTGTTCAACTTGACTTGATTTTTATGAGCAGACTATATCACTACCCAGAGATATATCACATTATAAAAGCATTACCCACCCTCAAACACAAAATTCATGAAGTTTCTATTATATCGAGACAACGTCGAAGATATTTAGAATCGAACCGCTTACAGATTTCGACAAATGAGAAAGAATGGAGAGTGTGGTACGAAAAAGCCAAGCCAGAGGAAGAAGTAATTCCAAGTGGATACAACGACAGCCTCGATGTTTTCCGAAAACTCCTGCTCATTAGATCCTGGAGTCCAGATCGAACTTTATCGCAAGCTCGAAAATACATTGTGGGTCTGTAAACAGTCTTATCATCATGACAATAAATACAAAATACAAATTAATTCATTTTCTAGAATTTAAAATGTTAATTAATGTAAACTAAATCGTTATTTATATTGATATTGTTTAGATTCGTTGGGTCCGGAATATGGAGAAGGACGGATTTTAAACTTGGAAACAACATGGGAAGAATCAGAACCGAGGACGCCTTTGATTTGTATTCTTTCAATCGGCTCTGACCCCTCCACTCAAATTGCTTCACTAGCAAAATCGAAAGAAATAAGTAAGTAGTAACAATAAAATCTCATTAATTAATCAGGGATTTTTAATATGTCTTTTTCCGTTTCAGTTTTAAAAGCAGTATCGATGGGTCAAGGTCAAGAAATTGTTGCTAGAAAAATGATCTCGGATTCTATGAACGAAGGAGGATGGGTTCTACTACAAAACATTCACTTATCATTGCCTTTCTGTGTCGAGGCCATGGATGCTCTGATCGAAACCGAACACATTCAAGAATCATTCAGATTATGGCTAACAACAGAAGTACATACAGAATTTCCGATTGGTCTGCTACAGATGGCCATTAAATTCACAAATGAACCGCCTCAAGGGATAAGAGCCAGTATGAAAAGAACATACCAGAATATAACTCAAGATACTTTAGACTACTCCTCCTTATCGCAGTGGCCACCGCTTTTATATGCTGTAGCATTTTTGCACACGATAGTACAGGAAAGAAGAAAATTCGGACCTTTAGGGTGGAACATTCCTTACGAATTCAACCAAGCAGACTACGCTGCAAGTGTTCAATTTATTCAGAACCATTTAGATGAAATCGACCCTAAGAAAGGGATATCATGGCCCACGATATGTTACATGCTCGGTGAGGTGCAGTACGGCGGGAGAGTGACAGACGATTTTGATAAACGTTTACTTACTACCTTCACAAACGTATGGTTTTGCGATGTTCTACTACGACCAGGTTTTGAATTCTACAAAGGCTACAAAGTCCCGCAAACAAGGAACTTACACGGATACGTCGATTATATAAATCAATTACCATTGACGGACACTCCGGAAGTATTCGGCTTACACGGCAACGCTGATATTACTTATCAAATCAATAGCGCTAAAGATATTCTCGATACAATATTGAACGTTCAACCAAAAGAAGGAGGCAGTCAGGGTGGTGAAACCAGGGAAAGTATTGTGTACCGTTTGGCTGAAGACATGCTTGAGAAACTACCAAAACAGTATGTGTCATTCGAAGTGCGCGAATCATTACAAAAAATGGGCGCGTTTCTTCCGATGAATATTTTTTTGAGGTGAGTTTAAAAAAGTTTTTAATACTTATACACATTATCAGTTCGTTTACAACACAATTAAACGCGCATGATGTTTTAGACAGGAGATCGATAGAATTCAACGCGTCATCAAGACTGTTCACTCCACACTCTGTGACTTGAAGCTAGCCATAGACGGCACCATAATCATGAGTCAAGGGTTACGTGAATCCCTTGACGCGATGTACGATGCGAGGATCCCTCAAAATTGGTTAAAGGTTAGAAACACAAACGCTTCAGAGAAATTCGACCATAATCATGAATACTTAAAGATTTAGATTGAATTCAGGATTCATTACATTTATGCTGTTGTTTCGTTTTCAAGAAAATTATTTCCAAAATATTTTACTGATATAATAGTGAATATAATAGTGAAGCTCGTCGATAGCTACTAAACAAATTCATATTTATATATTGAAATTGTTTGAGGACTTGAACAAATACAGATAATTTGGTTTTTGATCAGAAAGTACGCCTTCGTAAATATTTAGTTACTCCATGCTTAGCTGTATGGACGAGCTCACAGCCATCCTGGTGTTAAGTGGTTACTGGAGCCCATAAACATTTACAACGCAAATGCGCCACCCACCTTGAGATATAAGTTCGATAAGAATATAAGTTCAAATATAGTTACAACAGCTGTCCTACCCTTCAGTCCGAAACGCATTACTGCTTCACGGCAGAAATAGGCAGGGTGGTGGTACCCACCGCGCGGATTCACAAGAGGTACCACCAGTAATTACGCAAATTATAATTTTTGCGGGTTTGATTTTATTACACGATGCCATTCCTTCACAATGGAAGTTAATCGTGAACTTTTGTTAAGTACGTATTTCATTAGAAAAAATTGTACCGCCTGCGGGATTGGAACATCGTTGCATCGCTACATACGAATGCACCGAACGTCTTATCCTTTAGGCCACGACGATTAACCCCCGATTATTTCGTTGCTATATTCAGTTCATCTATTTCCCTATTTAACTAATACCTAGCCAGTGTTATTTTAAGCATCGGCAGTAGGGTATTAATATCAACTTTTATAAATATAGACTACGCTACCACTGTCGCTCTATATCACGTGTATTTCGATTAGGCTATTTTATTAGAGCGACTAACTATTCTTTGTCTTCCAAGCGACTCCTTTGTTAAGGTTTCATGGGAATCGGCTACTCTTGGTTTCTGGTATACCGAGCTGTTGGAACGGGAACAACAATACCGCATTTGGCTGAAGAATGGACGACCAAACGCTTTCTGGATGACCGGCTTCTTTAACCCTCAAGGCTTCCTCACCGCTATGAGACAGGTAATTGTCATTTAATAATAATACTTTTCCTCAAAAAGTAAATCTAGTCTACGTCTAGCCTAATTTCAAACAGAAAATTATTTTCAATCTTTCAATAATTCTCTCAGCATATTTACACTACCCACCTTTTATACTAGTAAATAATATTTTAATTTTTAAACTTATACCTCTTATTATTAGAACTAGTGGCCGCCAAGTAGTCGAAATTCGACTATAATTATTGATTTAAATTATAAGTTTGAACATTGTTAAGGTCTCTTGTCAAGGACTATTCTTTTATGATCACAGATATCGCCAAGGCTACTACTACAAGGCTATAGGTAACTATAATCTATTTGACCACAGACTTAAACGATAAACAAAAGAGGATATAAGCGTGTGTGTCAAATATATGGTAGTGTGTGTAATTTTTTTTTATTGATTTACTGTATTTTTTTTGTGCATAATAAAAGAAATATAAACATCTGCACTCCTCTAAATTATCTCTTTAAGCGCGTGAAATTTCATACTTCTGCGTTCGCGCATTTTTCGTAAAAGTGGTACAAAGCTTTTGCTTCACGTATTAATATATAGATAACGTCTTATTATAAGAATTATTAGGTAGCGTACTGTCATAACGTGGGTAAGCCTCCCGTAAGGTGCACCTACGAGTTGTGGCAGGTCTCTGGAACTCGCTAAATGCGGACAGCGCAAGATCGGTCGATATAGCGAGCCTTGGTGGTATACTAAATCCACCAATAGATGTATGTGGGCTGATAATAGAAGTAGGAATATTACCATAAGTGTATGATCTCAAATACGCTTTCCCAGGAAGTAACACGAAGCCACAAAGGTTGGGCTTTAGACTCTGTCGTGCTTCAGAACCACATAACCAAATTAAATAAAGAAGATGTACATGAAGGGCCAGCAGAAGGCGTCTACGTCTACGGTCTGTTTCTAGAAGGTAAATGTTGAAACTTTATTGTAATATATAAACATACAAGTTTTTTTTTTTTTTTATTGCTTATCTCTGTGGACGAGCTCACAGCCCACCTGATGTTAAGTGGTTACTGGAGCCCATAGACATCTACAACGTAAATGCGCCACACACCTTGAGATATAGTTCTAAGGTCTCAGTATAGTCACAACGGCTGCCCCACCCTTCAAACCGAAACGCATTACTGCTTCACGGCAGAAATAGGCGGGGTGGTGGTACCTACCCGTGCGGACTCACAGAAGGTCCTACCACCAGTAAAAACCTACATACCTACTACAAAATGAAAACGTAATTATTCGGTGAAGTATCAAAATCAAACTACCTATATAATAAACTAGCCGTACTCGCCCGCTTAAAATTAACATTATTATTCATTGTCATTATTATTAGAGTCCAACACTCATATAAATATTAGACTATCCATTAACTACATATATTTTCTACATAGATGCCAAGTTTCAAGTCAATGGGATGCATGGTTCAGTGGTTATAACGGTTGCGGTAGGCAGCGGCTTGGCTCTGCCCCTGGTATTGCTGAAGTCCATGGGCGACGGTAACCACTCACCATCAGGTGGGCCGTATGATCGTCTGCCTATAAGGGCAATAAAAAATAAATAAAAAAAACATCCGTAAAAACCACTGTAGATTTATATATTAGTATAGAAGTATGGATTAATTGCTAATTAAAGCAATAAAAATACAAGTATAGAACAATATGTATCACAACGTAGCTTTATAGTTGTGGTTCGGCAGACCCGTTAATAAGGTTAACAGTCGCAACTGACTCAATTTCTATCGTGCCACAGTTCTCATAACCAGCGATAACCTCCTCGCGCGATATTATTTCTTAAAATAGCAATTTGACGAGAATAGTCCTGAACTTGTCTGATCGATAAGATCAAGTTCACTATTGCAATATTCAAGTTCGAGGCCAATTGAAAAGGTGGCGACGAAAGACTTAAGCAACTAGTACGATTTTTGCCATACATATTTAAATAAGCATTGCAAACATATTCGCTTGTGGTTGTTTCATTGTTTTGGGACAGATGAAAAAGACGTTTCTATAAATTAAAGGAACTGTTGAAGGTAGATAATATCGTAGAGCAGCGCTAAGAAAGAAACATATGAACAGACTTTACCACTGGATATGTATTTAACTATGTGTATAATTGCAGGCGCCTCGCTGGACCGAAAATCTGGGAAACTGATCGAGTCTAAACCCAAAGTTCTATACGAACAGATGCCAGTAATCTATATATTCGCGATCAACACGACTGCCGGAAAAGATCCTAGACTCTACGAATGTCCTATATACAGAAAGCCTCAGAGAACTGACGCCAAATATGTCGGGTCCATAGATTTTGAAACCGATAGTAATCCGCGACACTGGACCCTCAGAGGAGTAGCGTTGCTGTGTGATATCAAATAAATTCACGAATGTCACAAAACAATCCTCAATAAAATGTTTGCTTACATGAAAATACTTTTTGTTTTAAAATAGATCAATACTGTTTATTTTAGAAAATCTATTAACAAAAGTACAAGTATAGAAAATAACTTAAAGACGAGGCTTGTGGAGAGTATTAAACAGTAGGCAGCTTGGCTCTGCCCTGGCATTGCCGACGTCCATAGGCGACGGTAACCATTCACCATCAGATGGGCCGAATGCTCGTCTCCCTACAAAGGCAACTAAAATAAACCTAGTCGATAGTATTCCGATAGTGAGCTGATTTTTTCTATTGCTTTTTTTTGTTACGGTATCACGTCTGACTACTACTCAACCGACCATGAAATTTTGAAGACAAGTTGTCAGGGGCGCAGAAAAAGGCATAAGATTTCAATCAGTTTTATTTTCGAGAGATTACATACTTTTCCCAACTAGTTAGCTTAACAGCAAGTTTTTTCACGACTTGATAAAGGTACATCCACTGCAGCTAATTATCCGCACCCACATCCTACTACACAAGCAGGAATGGCTAGGTCGATAGAATTAGTCGATAGATAGAACTAAATGGGATATTGGCTGTATTTTTTTTTATAAAAATAGAAACCGTAATAAAATCTATAATACTTTTTTTATTTCATCATACAAGACAAGCACAAACGCTCCTCCCGTGCCTCTCAGGACATTCGAGAAGGCGCCCTTAAAGAAAGCACCGGCTCCCTCCGTTTTTAGGATGGTCGCCCAACAATGCGCTGTGCTCTTGTACTGGCGCTCATTGAGTGGTCGTCCGGACTGCATCATCATTCGACGACGGACAGTGTCCAAGGGATACGACGCAATACCGGCCACTGTAGTTACAGTCTGTTCAACACAAAATAAACTAGCCATTATGATGACCTTAATGACCTATTATATTAGGTAGGCCTATAATTTAATATGTAAACAAAATATCATTGAATTCAACGGTAATATTCCATAGTCGTAGTGGACGAGCTCACAGCCCAACTGCTGTTAGGTGGTTACTGGAGCCCATAGACATTTACAATGTAAATGCGCCACCCATTTTGAGATATAAGTTCTAAGGTCTCAGTATACAACGGCTGCCCCGCCCTTCAAACCGAAACGCATTACTGCTTCTCGGCAGAAATAGGTAGGGTGGTGGTATCTACCCGTGCGGACTCACAAGAGGTCCTACCACCAGTAAACTCCACAAGAAGACCTACCACCACCAAGCTACATCGGAAGCTATTTCTTAATACCCCTGCAATGCTTTTCAACTAATTCGCAACTAGAACTGACCTGAGCAATCATCCAAGTAATAAGAAGCGATGTATTCTTAGGATCGGGTAACATGTCGCGCGCCGTATCAAAGCATCCGAAGTATGTGGCGCGGTAGATGATGATGCCCTGAACGGACACTACGAAGCCTCGATAAAGCCCCATAGGACCGTCGGACTTGAGTGTCTTGATCAGACAGTTCACCAGCCCTGTAAATTCCTTGTCCTTGCCCTTTCCCACGTCAGCTGCTAATCTGTAACGCGTTAAACACACTCAAATTATTACTTAAGACGAATAAAATACTGTCAACCCTATTTAGCCGGTTTCATTTCCAACTCCGCATTCTGCCCTTTCTAAAGAAAGACGCATCCTTTTAATAATTTTCATCCATAATTTTTCGACCTATATTCGAATATAGCGCGCAGTGTTTAGCGCTTTGTAAACTCACACTACATAATTCACTAGTAATTTAAGTGTGTATGCAGTCTTCTATACTAATATTATAAAGAGGAAAGATTTGTTTGTTTGTTTGTTTCGAATAGGCTCCGAAACTACTGGACCGATTTGAAAAATTCTTTTTCCATTAGAAGCCGACATTGTCCCTGATGAACATAGGCTACTTTTTAAAAAAAAAAAAATATTTAATTTTTTTTGGTTTCATGTGTGTTTTAATGTTTCCGAAGCGAAGCGAGGGCGGGTCGCTAGTATGCAATAAAGACGAGTATAAACCAATTTTTTTTTTTTTTTTGCGTGTGAAACGATTAAAAATCATAATAATGAATTACTACGTGAAAACTAAAGAGGGAGAGGGGGGTCTTAGCATATACTACGAGTGATCACCGAGGGGAGGGAGAGGTCGAAAAAAAAAAAAAACAAAAAAACTTGGTCACGTAGTATGGGTACGTTCCCTAATAGAACTTAACTGTTCGTTATTTGTATAATGACATTTTATTGTGATTTTTGAAATTAATAATATTAGTGCTAAGTTTGTCTATGGGTTAATTGGCTCGACGAGCGAATTAGCCCATAGACACAGCCCACTGAGTTTCTCGCCGGATCTTCTCAGTGGGTCGCTTTTCCGATCCGGTGGTAGATTCTGCGAAGCACTGCTCTTGCTAGGACCAGCGTTAGCATCACTCCGGTTTGAGCCCCGTGAGCTCACCTACACGTTAGGGTGACGCTGAAAAAGCCTCTATCCATAGCAAAGGTAGGAAAAAAAAACTGGAAGGGTTGAATTGGTTGCCCATAATATATCCAATAAACTGAGAGCAGTCTATATTTGGATTGGCACATTTCGCCACAGATAGTTGCATAGATGCATTTGCTTTTTTTACATAGATGGATGACTGGACTCACGACCCATTTGATATTAAGTGGCTACCGGGACCCTAAGACTAGACTATGTGAATGCAGTCATCCAGCTTGGTACATGAGGTCTAAGTATGAATTGCACAGCTATAACGGCCGCCCCACCCTTCATACCAGAACGCATTACAGCTTCGTGGCAGAAATAACCAAAGCGTGGTGGGAACTACTCGTGCAGGCTCACAAAACACTACAATCCCTTGATCTTAGAATTTATTCGTGAGCATGTATTAAGTACGAATTTCTTTATAAAAATTATTAGTTCTCAGGGCGTCTAATCCATTACGTTCTTTTTTATTGCCTGAGCAGGCAGATGAGCATACACGGCCCACCTGATGGTAAGTGGTTGCCATCCCTCATGGACGTCAGCAATGCCAAAGACAGAACCGAGCCGCTGCCTATCGCTGCCAAGCGCTGACTAGCCAACGACGCTAGTCAGGACGACCTACATTATTCTTCAAAATATGCACCATCAGCTATATTACCTTGTTCTAGCAAAATCCAACGGATATACGAAGCATAGCGATGTTGCTCCAGCAGCACCTCCTGAAGCTAAATTTCCAGCAAAATGACGCCAAAACTGCTTGTTCTTATCTACTCCCTCTAAAAATATGCCTTTGTACACGTCTTTGAAAGCAAAATTCAGCGCTTGTGTCGGAAAGTACCGTATTACGTTAGCCAAGTTTCCTCGCCAGAAAGACAAAAAACCTTGTTCTTTAGGTATTCGGACAAATGCGTCCACCATGCCTGTGAAATGATAAATGATAGATTTTAAATTAAAGAATTAATTCAATGCATTTCTTTTATGTGCATAAATGTAATTTCATTGAAAACATCAGATTTTTTTACCTTTATATCTTTTGTCTTCTGATATCTGTTTGGACACATGTTGAACTTGTAAAATAAGTTTAACTCTTTCAATTGGAGCAACTGCTGTTTTCGATATAGCAGCAGAAATTCCACCGGCTAAAAAATCCTTTAAAAAACCATAGCTTGCTTCATCCTCTTTCTTTGGACCCTTCTTTTTATCTTTATCCGACATTCTCTAAACACTGACCAATAAGAAATTACCCTAGAAATAAGCTGAAATTAAATAAGGATAAATTTTCTCACACAACACCCATAGAATTATTTTGAATAAACTTACCACGGATTATTATCAGCGTTTAGGAGTGTCGGATGAAAGATTAAGCATTCTTCGAATTAAGCCACTGTTTCAAAATAATTTCAAGTCGATATTTCACCAAAAACTTTACTTATTGACACTTTCATTCAAACTGTCATCGTGCATCCGATGGGAGAAAATTTTAAATTCAGAATTTACCACAGGAAGTTTGCATGCACGTAGAGGATTTGTCAATTAATTAATTAAATTACGCTATTCAGGAACTTTAACTTTTCATATCACATTTCAGTGGACTAAGAATCGAGGAGAAATTGATTCAATGGTTACGTCAAATTCATGGTGCGATAATAAATTATTTGTCAACAAAATATGCACACACGTACGCTTACACAGACGAAAAGTTAAAAGTATGGCTTTAAATTGTTTAAATCCTTACTTCTACGTATAAAATCAATTAAAACTTTTGAAATATCATGCGTTTAATCACACGTTTCAAGTAAGAGTTCTTAGACCATTTTGCAATAGGTTAAAAGCCTCCTAGATTATGAATATTAAAATATTGATTAGTATTAAATGAATAAAATTACCTACCTATTTGTTCGTAACTGACAAACTGATGCATAAATTCCTAAGACAAACCTTTTTGTTAAAACCAAATAGTTCAAATCCATGCGTAATAGACGGCGATGTTATAATTTCCTGAATCGGGTTAAAAGCTAGATTTTTTCTGAATTTTAATCTTGGTATATACGGAACGATATACGGAATCAAATCAACAAATATGGGTGGGTTCGCTAATTGCGCGATCACCTCCAAAGGAGGCCTAACAGTTCAAGGACAGCTGCTTGGCGACTGATCGAGAGATCACGTAGGAGCCAATTATCGTCGAAGCCCTAGACACGTCTTTACGGATTCATCAGATTCAATAACCTTAGCATTAGACGCCTTCAGCTCTAACACTGGGAGTAGGAATAAGTTTAGGGATCCTTGTAACCGTACTTGTCGAACTCAAAAGAGACCGACGTGCATGCAATCTAACCTAAACCCACTGAGTTCCTCGCCGGATCTTCTCAGCGGGTCGCGATTCCGATCCGGTAGTAGATTCATTCGCGAAGCAGCTGCTCTTGAGTTGTTAAGTCTCCTTTCGAAACGCTCGGGGAGCTGTTAGCAAATCCCGCCCCTCCTTGCTGAGCCCTTGCTCGCCCATCTGTCGCCACCAGTTATCTCTCAATCACAAAAAGTTCCAGTGAGGCCTAAGCGGGCTGTTATTGGCGATGTTTCAAGTCGATGTCTTCTTAAGAGTACAGTGACCTGTATTATGGTTGCTCCTAGTTTTAAAGGTAGAAGCGTCCAAAAGCACTGGGAAGGGTGGATCGATATGGGCGTGTCTAAGACATCGACAGTGACAGGACTGACGAAAGCAAAAGACGAAAGGTTGGCAATTTCAAAGTTAATTGGGCTACGAGAGATCGATTATCTTCTTAAATAAGTGACAAAGACAAAGTAAACCAAATTAGTTTTGACATTTTATTGATTTTATTAATTTGCCTCAGATCAAGCTTACAGATATTATACATATGGGATGATATTCTAACAAGTTCACTCGACTAAACCTATTGTGTGACTTGGAATTGTTTAAAACAAAAATTCATCATTATTACAAAATAAATACTTTAGTAATATTTTATCGTCAAAATGTTGACTTTAAAGTTGACACTGCAATTACACATGCTAATTTCGTTTCATTATAAAGTCAATTACATCTCTAAGCATTGATTAACAATTGCTGTGCCAACATTGGTACAAAAATCACAGTAAATCGTCATAATTAGAGAAATGCTAGTTAGTACTTATTATATACAGTAAAACCCGGATATTAATACTATTTTTTATTTATTTTATTGTTTAGATGGGTGGACGAGCTCACAGCCCACCTGATGTTAAGTGGTTACTGGAGCCCATAGACATCTACAACGTAAATGCGCCACCCACCTTGAGGTATAAGTTCTAAGGTCTCAGTATAATTACAACGGCTATACTACTTACTATACTCCGATAGCGTGTCGAACAGATCTTGAAATGACATTCTAAACAAAATCTTCACAATTGTTTCGTCCGGGTTTAAATGTATCACAATTATTTCTCAAATGTATCAAATTGTATAAAACTTGCAAAATTTGCTATTACCATCAATAATTACATGTATCACAAAATTATTTATGTCACGTCTGCAAAAATTCAAATATAATAATATATTATAAATAAATATTAATATGCAAAAGTATATTACAGTATAGTGCCCATTAATGTAATGTAATAATTTTATTATTATCGTTATTATTGCTACAATTGTGTGCCAGTAAAAAACTACAAGACGTCGTTGCAAATTTAAAATCTCCTATGTGACATTTTGGGCCAAAATGATGTTTTCATATATTATGAAAGTTATTTTGAAAACTCAGCAAAAACTCCCATGTCCATATCTCAATATTTTACTTTATTACGCCTCAATCTTTAAAAATCCTTAGTGTCGGTTTGCATTTTATTTTAGATCAAGTATCCTATGTGCTAAAAAAATATTTGATTAAATTATTTTTCTAGAGGTAGTTTTATTGGATCATGTCGAAAACTATTATATATTTATACGCATAGGAGATTTCAAATTTGCAACGACGAAGTGCTTGCTGTACAGACGCGACAGCATAAACGCGAATACGAATATCAAAAACTACTAATACACAAGTAACAGCCTAGTTGGAAACTACGTCAAGGTAACAAAATGCAATAGGCATTTTTTACCAATTTCCGTAAACGTGATCCCTGCTGGCTAACCTTAACGGGAAGGTAGAAAAAAATTACTATATTTATCGATCTACTGCGGTTGCGATAACCTAAAATGATAGATTTCTTAGTAAGATATCTTTTTAATTTTATAATCAATACAGATAAATAACATTATAATCAAAATACCTATTATCACAATACTAATATTATGATGTCATATAATTGTAATTAGAAATACCAATTGTCAATAGTTAATTTGAAAACTAGATCCTTTCTGAGAAAATATAACTCTTTAATTCCCTTTTAATTACAGAGTAACTAATAAATGTAGAATTATAATATGGTTATTGCAAAAGACAGCACACATAAACCAGCAAATTTGAATATATGAGGAAGAGCAAGGGCTGTTTGTATTTAATTTGTTTTTATCAGTTTTTTTTTATATTTAGCTGCAGGAAAAGCCAGCAAGTATATTAAAGATACAGAGGCGACGTGGGTTAATTATACTATTGTGTAGTCACTATTTGCGTATTTTAGCGGCGCTATCCGCATTATCCTTCAATATCTTAGATTTCAGGTGATCTTTGTATTTGAGGATACCACCCTCCCATTTTGTGGTAGTACCGTTCTCACAGATCCAAATTTCATTCGCCACCTGTTAAAACAATTGTGTGATTGTTACAATGTCACTTGAATAATAATTAATAACCGGGGATAAATCACAAACTTATCTCGACTCAAACTAGAATTTATACATAATATGTATTACGGGATATGTACAATAAAAAAAGCCCTTGTATCTTACTAGTATGATACGTTCCGCTCAGACGAGCAACGTAATCGGGCTTGCTTGTTTTTTAAAGTAATGTGAAGTGCGGTCATGGATGCTCACAGTGAAATGTGAAATTTCAATATGGATACAATTGCACTTAAATAACTTGATAACAAGCAAGGCTTACATAAAGCTGCGAGCCCACATGGGAAGGTACCATCATCTTGCCCACTTCTGCCGCAAAGCAGTCATGTTACAGTTTGATAGGTGGGACAGCCATTATACAAATCATGAGACTTTAATCGGTCTTAAGGTAATTTTATATCCTATTAATTATAAAAAAAAATTATAAGTAGGTACTTAATATTAGATGAACAGTAACTTATATTTTTTGGTCTAATGTATCTAATTCAATTACCAATTTTATTTTAGGGGAAGACCAGTGAGCGTCAGAATACTCAGTACTATAATTTATATTCGGTATCGATTTCGATTCCCTCAAGGAGGACATTATAAAATATAATATATCAATACAAACCTGATTAATAAGTCTAAAGTCGTGACTAACGAGCACCATGCCGCCGTCAAAGTCGTTAATGGCGTCTGCGAGTGCATCGATGGTTTCCATATCAAGATGGTTAGTGGGCTCGTCCAATAACAGCAGGTGCGGAGTCTGCCAGGCCAACCACGCGAATACAACACGACAACGCTGCCCGTCGGATAACTGACGCATGGGACACACCTGATCGAAATATATAATTAGAATCGTTGTCTTAAGTCTGCTCATGTAGGTACGAGTGAGCCCACAATGTGAGGCAAATCCAACCTGCCTATTTCAGACGTGAACCAGTAATGCGTTTCAGCTTGAACGGTGGGGCAGTCTTTGTACTATAAAAACTAAGACTTAGAATCTATGTCTCAAGATGGATGGAGGTATTTACGTGGTTGATGTCTATGTGCTCTGGTAACCAACTAACAACAGATGGGCCGTGAGCACAAATCTTATACTGCAGCCAGACAAAAAATATATCTTGTTTGACCAATCGAAAATCTCAGTCATGCTAATTTCTAAAAGGGTTTATAGAATTGTGAACTTGCACTAATTTAGCACAGTATTCATCTCTTACAGACTACATTCCAGTGATTCCTGAGTGCTATGAACACTATTTCTTCAAAGTTTCAAAAGAATTTTGAGCAGTAAGCAGTAACAGCATATGGCATTTCAGAAAGTGCTCTGTCCAATATTTTCTGAACTAAAATTATAAATTTTCTCTCATAAATTAGAAAACTATCTAAATAATGATAGGTTATAGTTGCAATTTGTATAGAATTCGTTCACACTAAATTGATGTCGAACTTATCAGGAGTAAAATTACTACAATAAATAGCTGACTAACAATAAATACTTGAATAACAAACCTGCTGCCTCCCAGTGAGACCATACCGACCGATGATTTTTCTCATTTCTTCACGCTCACGAACCTCGGGAAACTCTTTCATCATGTAATCGAGTGGAGAAAGATCGAGATCCAACAACTCGTGCAAGTGTTGGTGGTAACGACCAATACGAAGATGTGAGTTTTTACGGATCATACCAGTCGAAGGCACTAACTGTAAAACAATATAAATATCATAAACACTTTGGGATTGATTTTAATATAGGAATATAATAGCAGTTCAGATATGGCAGTGGGAATTCGTGTCCTGCTTATTTCAGTTTTTACCAATAGAGACCATTCAACTAACCATTTCCAGGCATTAAGGTAAGGATAGGTTAGCTATATTACAAGACATTTGACATGTTCATCTGTAAAAGTGGACAGCGATGTGTATTTTGTAATCTATGGGCTCTGGTAGTTACTCAATAGCATCAGCTAAATCATGAGTTTGTTTGTTGGTATGCTGCCACCAAAAAACATGTACTTAAGTTATTTAAAATATAATTTTGAATGTGTAAAGCACTTGAAACAATTTAAACACGTGAATTACAACAAACTTGATACTTACATCTCCATAAAGCAGCTTGAGTAGCGTTGACTTGCCTGCTCCATTGGGTCCAACCAAAGCAAGTCTTGTATCAAGGTCAATGCCAAATTCCAAATTCTTGTATATCCACGGCCCAGAATCAGTGTATCTGAATGATACATTCTGAAACAAAATACAAGCTGTACAGTAAAGATGTATTTGGATGTAAAAAAAAATTGTCCACTACACAATAGAGGTTGTGATACCAAAGCTGGTAAAGTCAATTAGTATTAACAATAAAAACTAGCCTAAAAAACTAAAGGAACTTTATTCACACACATTGACAGACAGACACCTTAGTTTTCTAATATTATTTTAATTATTTAAGATTATGTTTGATTGTGTATTATTATGTAAGTGTATTTTTATATTAATGCAAATTTATTTATAACATAAGACAAACTAATGGTGATTGTTAATATAAAAAAAAAACGATTTGATGTCCCTGGATTCAAATCAACTGATTTTTCTTAATTGGCTTGTTTTGAAAAACCTAGGCTTTATTTATAGTTATATACAGCTTTCGCCATGTTAGACAAATCACACATCTATAAATAAAGCAAATAGCATATAAAACTTTGTACCTGCACCATGATGACGGGTGGCGGTACTTTCCCACAAGACGGAAAGTAGAAATTGAGTATCTTGTCATCAACCACCTTCTCGGTGAGACCCTGTGCCACCATTTTGGCTAACGTCTTTTCTTTGGACTGTGCTTGACGCGCCAATTTGGCGGAACCATGACCGAATCTCGCTATGTAGTTCTGTGGAAAATTAATATTCATTGAAATCATATAATTAAATATACGTGGTTTTTTTTTTCTTTCGAATTAGCACATAGCCTTTTTTTATTGCCCTCGTAGGCAGGCGAGCATACGGCCCACCTGATGGTGAGTGGTTACCGTCGCCCATGGACTTCAGCAATGCCAGGGGCAGAGCCAAGCCGCTGCCTACCGCTGCATTGTTTTGTGCATCAATGTGGTCTGATCATGTCTATTTTAGTTTAGGATAGGAGGTAACCAGCTATCTCAATGGCTCTAATTGTATATGAGAGACTATATTGCCTTCATGCGGATTACCTCGTACGCTTTTTTGTGCAAGTGTTTGTTGGTCTTTTACATTGTATAATAATATACACATGGTTAATTGCGCTAATTATTCGGACATATCTGTTGATTAATAATTATGGATCGGTTAGCGGCCGCGTCTCCTTATGACAGGATTGCCTCTTGCTTCTTGGTAAGCAGTAAATTGTTTTCGTACTAGTTACTTTCAAGTTGTTACTGGCGACCAAAAAGAAGCCGCAACGTGTATGCTGCCACCTATTTCGTGATATAAACTCGAATTGTTTTGCAACTGTTATACATGATTACAGGACTATTCGTTTGTACTTACTTTCATATGTGCAATCTGGTCTTGTTCCCAGTTGTACTGTTTCATCTGATTCTCTAGCAATTCCATGCGCGTCCTAACGAAGGCTTCATAGTTACCAGTGTAATACTTCAAACGGCGCTTACTCATATGAACGATATTCGTGCATACACCGTTCAAGAAGTCTTGCGAATGCGAGATCAACACTAAAATTCTTTTGTAGCTGTTGAAATAAACAAAAAAAAATTACTACATAAAAAAATAAAACTTGTCACAAACTGCGAAGAGGCTTTACATTGGATTTACAAAACTAAAAAACAAAAAATGAATTTTACTGTTTAAGTTCTTCTTCAAGCCACACACAGGCGTCCAAATCGAGATGGTTTGTTGGCTCGTCCAGCAGCAGTAAGTGCGGCTTAACATATAGCGCTCGTGCCAGAGCTATACGCATACGCCAACCTATTCAGATAACAATGTAAATATATATTGAATTTAAACCAAAAGTAACATTCAGGATATAGGGGAGAAAAAAACGCCTACAAGTTTAGAATTTAAATCAAGAGTAAATGAACGATAGATTGAGAACTATTTAGAATAAGAAAGATTAGATCGGTAGTTTAAAATAAACATAAAACAAACGCAAGATAAAACTGAACATAATTGACAGTACAAAAAAAATCATTCCCACATCTAAATGCACTTAAGTAGAAATATTCAGTAACAAACCTCCGGAGAAGTCTTTCGTTGCCTTCTGCTGCATTTCCTTGGTGAAGCCAAGACCATGCAGGATATTAGCAGCACGCGCCTCTGCCGTGTCGGCGCTCAAATCGTCCAGACGATCGTATACATCCATCAATTGCTCCTGTGATTCTATACAAAAAACCATTTGGATAATTTAACATTTACTTAACCAACACTTTTTTGTTGAGACTAGATATTAATATGATTAACTTAATATTATTATTACAAGATTGCAGTAGTATAGTATTAATGCAACGGCATAGACAAATGGAAAGATTTTGGTGATTCATTACTAACCATCATCTTCACAGTGGGCTAGCATTTCTGCGAGCTTCTCGAGTTTGACTCTCTCCTCGTCAACCTCCATGACGCACTGGAGTGCAGTCTTATCTGAAGCCGGCATTTCTCGAGTCAGGTGGAATATGTCAATGTGTTCCGGAATAGGAACCTCACGGCGTCCTAAGGCAGCAAGCAATGATGATTTTCCTGTTGTGAAAAAATGACAATTATTGACTTATCAACATTGATTTTAACACATATCAGTTTGATAGACTATGTTTCTTGATGACCTAGGCAGCAACTAGGAAATAAAACTCAATGTTAAGGAAAGTCATATTGAATAATTAGTTCTAACAATGTCACTTTGTGTTATAGTAAATCTATAGTCAATTTGTAGTAAATACACCTGAACAATTTATATTGGTTCCCTTTAGTAATTTTATAATTATAGCACTAAACTAATATAGTAGTTCCTCCAGTAACAATATAATGTTTATCAATATGCTACTACATATATATTGTAATTCCTTTATTCTTAGAAAGCAATTAGGAACATCATATAATTTTGTCAAAATAGATTTTTGTATGATGATGGGTTTTAAATGTAGCATATAACTTCAAGAACCACAGTAAAGCAAAAGATTTACATTTATTGATATTGTTTATAAAAAATATAAATAACATGTTGATTTAAGAAGAAAAAAAGCATAGTCTTATATCGTACTAAATAAATGGAAGTAGCTCATCTGTGACCACAAAAACTGTAAGTTATACGAAACATAGTAAAAAAAGAATTACAATACAAAACGCGAAATATAACCTCATTTCTCGCAACTAAAGGTATATCTTTTTCTTCAATTCATATAACGCATAGGGAATCTTTGGTATCATCTTTAACAGTATATTTACAATCTTCTCATTATAAGAAACTATAAGTGTAATGTTCGATATTATATAATATTTAGTTGTCTTGGTTACAGAACATGACCTACCCCTTAGACTAAATTACAAAATTGCAAAACTGGAGAGAACTCGTAATATCTTGATTTTATTCATAAAACTGCAACAATAATTCCACAGGGCTGATTTTTAGATAAATTCATTGTCATGAATGAACTTGTTATGAAATAGTATCAAGATATGCTTCTGCCCTTTTCATGGGTATACTCTGCTTAACCTCTAAGGCTATTAGTTTTGCTAGATTTTAAGAAAAAATAATACTTACCACACCCATTAAGTCCGACTAGCCCATATCTTCGCCCACAATTCAACTCCAGGAGAGTATCTTGAAGTAGCTCACTCCCATAGAAAGTAATTGAAAAGTTAGCTATCTTGATATCTCTAGAACGAGGGTGCACAGCCAGTGACCCAGTACAAGAACGAGCTTCAGAATTCATTTTCGCTTCAGCTTCTAGCTTAAGGCACAATGCCTCTGCAATACAAAAAAGTTTTAAGTATGATAGTAAAAACTAGAGTTTACTGACACCTTGTTAATTTCAACATTTTTTTATTAACCCATCACTCACTACATCATCAGTATCCTTAAGACATCACCTGCTCCTAACTGTAAGTAGAGAGAGGTCTTTGCAAACAAAAACATTCGTCAAAAGATATATGTATTTGCCAAAATAATTATATTTATAATTATATTGCATATTATAGATAAATTTCTGGGTAAAATTAGAAACAACCCTGATATCCAGAGTTGTAATGTTAATATTGAGTTGACACATAGCTTTAAAAAAAACAGACAATAAAGACCTAGTGTTTGAAACGATGAGCATTATTGTGAGACTGCAATAGCTTAAATGACATTTATCTAAATGGAGTCAATGGTTTTCACTGGTGGTAGGACCTATTGTGAGTCCGCACGGGTAGGTACCACCGCCCTGCCTATTTCTGCCGTGAAGCAGTAATGCGTTTCGGTTTGAAGGGTGGGGTAGCCGTTGTAACTATACTGAGACCTTAGAACTTATATCTCAAGGTGGGTGGCGCATTTACGTTGTAGATGTCTATGGGCTCCAGTAACCACTTAACACCAGGTGGGCTGTGAGCTCGTCCACCCATCTAAGCAAAAAAAAAAAAAAAAGTCAAATGGGAATGGGTGGCACCTATGAGCCGTCAAGTACGAGAGAAGTACTCCACATGAAGCCGAATCTGTGTTTTGTAAAGAATAAGTATTTGACCAGCATTCAATCAAGCACTCATAAATTACACTATTGGACTCATTTTGGATACAACTTCCAAATGACAAGTATGCAAACTATTAAACCTTAGAATACTTACACTCAAAATTTTGTAAAGTTACTATTTATTGCTAAAACGCCTTCAAGATAGGCACCAAGATAAATTTAATACATTATTAGAGGATAATTGTAATATACATGAAAATCCGAACTTTGTTATAATAAAGTAGACAAAAACATAAATGTTGTTGTGAGTAATATACACCACATAAAATACACACATAAATATAAAACATTAATAAATCATTACTAAACCAATCTAATATGTTTTTATTGACAAACATTTGCATCAAGACACAAAGGATGTAGCCTATTTCATTTAGGGTCAAGAACGGAAGACGCTCATCTATCTATCACCTTCACTGTAATTTGATTGTTTGAAAATGCAATATCCTTACTATAAGTATGGATATTTCACTGCTTGAAAATACAACACATTCAGTCATAACAGAATTAATGTCAGTTTACAGTCAAATTATGTCTATCTTTCTAAACAATACCGCATTATGTAGCCTTGTTATGTATTTAACTAAGTTTGGAAATTTTAACTTCAATTGTGCTGTGTAATCCAGTAATGTGAGAAAAATAATTCATACTGAAAATAAAATCTTATGCTATATATCAAGTATGAAAGATTATTTGATTTCAGATTGTGTTAATATAATTAGTAACATTTTAAATTGTACATTTTAACATTGGTAAATTTGTATTAAATCCATTAGTGTTATACTGTTATAATACTACTAGCGGACCCCACAGACTTTGTCCTGCAAAAATTAATTCAAATCAATCCAACCGTTTAGTAGTAGCATAGATAATTAACCTAGATACCGGCTGCCACGCCATCTGCCGGGCTGATTTTTGAATCTAAATCATCTAGGGTGCCACCCAAACAAATACAAAAAAAAATCATTTAATTTAATAATCAGTCCAGCCGTTTAGGAAGAGTTCAGGGACAAACACACAAACAGAAGAAATATATGTATAAAGATGCTCATGCTAATACAAATACGTCGATACTCAAGAAACAGTTAAAGGCATTTATCGTCTTGTGGCTGAAACCTTATCCTGCAAGCTATATAAAGGCAGAGCACTACCTAATTTAATTCAAGAACTTGTCTTGTATTAAATCAATCGCTAAGGAAGGTTTTAAAACAGATTACGATTTCTCTTTAATAAATCAATGACCACAATGCCTACCAGACAATGATAGATTAATAAATAGATTAGCAAGAAAAAGTTCAAACATGTCAAATGTATCTATTCGATAGCATTCAAAAACAACAACATTTACACTGAACAAGATTGGATCTATAAAAGTCATTGGTAAATTAAAAAAAATACAGCTACAGATTATATAGAGGATAGCTAGCCCTTGTTACTTATTATGGTACTTTTAACAAACATCTACAACTAACATCTTTTGTAAGTATGAAGAGGTTGCAAACTACTGTGAGGAATACTTTGGTCACTGCCTGAAAGCAATAACTTTTGGTGCTAATTAAAATGAAGTGGCAAGTGCTAGAATTTCGACCATTTGCACAGTATAGTGCCTTTATGTCGTGTTGCTGAGATGAGCTTGTTCTCATCGTCTTATCAAGTTTCTTCAGGGTTAGGGGAGTATATTGAAAGATGAGGTTAGCAATCCTCGACAAAAAATCAACATTTAACCTCATGTCTCTTAAAATTATGAATCATGGTTATTTGAAAACAGTACTTTTGTTGGCTCTGGTCTATATTACTTAATCTTACAATGACTAAAATGTCTAAATTACCAAACTATAACCAATAATAGTTCTTAAAGCATTTTATACTGCTGTTAAAATATTACAAAATCTAAGCTCGCATTATGGTATGGTAGTGATGAAAATTGTCACAATCTTGCCAGCAACAATTACAGTTTCCATTCACTAATTTCGTCAGTAAAGCTATTGCAATTCTCTTAACAATCTGATTGCACATAATTTATGAAATGAAGTCGGAACTGTATTCTTAAAAAAAATAAGCTTGTTGATTATATAAAATAAAAGTATGTGTTGATACATAATCTGTCCAAAATGGTGAGATATATTTTTTATTATATACTTTGTTCTATGGTATAGAACATTAATACAAATTTGAGGTATTATGTTCACAGCAATTAGTTCACAATAAAGAAAACACGAAAATAGTTAGAAGTTGATACATATTAAAAGAGCATATGACCTAGGTATAAAAAATACAAACATTGAACAGATTCCTCGCATTGTCAAATAATATTACCTTCTGCCGTCAGCTCACGGTCTTCCTTGGATATGCCATTAGTTCCGATACCATTTTCATCTTCGTTCGTCACACGAACCACCGGCTTCTTGTTTCTGCCGCTAGCTTGCTCCTTCTTCTTCTGCTGAGCCCTTTTCTTCGCGTCCGACGGCATCCTTAGGCCTGCAATACAAATTTTCCACTTTTTTCAGTTCACCGACAAAAGGAAAATCACGAAAAAATGACACAACACCTCCAAAAAAATAAGTTGCTTATGTTTACTAAACATTATTAAATCGGGAATTAATCAATGAGCGATATTTACCTAACTATATTTTAAGATAAATCGGGCGTCCTCTTTTCTACACGTGCTGCATTGAAAAGAAAGATATATTCAAAATCACAGAGTAATTCAGTCAGAATAGAGTAGTTCTTGACATCATTTTCAACTCGTACGTCGTCATACACCATAGACAATATATTTCTCGGAACTTTGACGCTATGGCGCTAAGTATGAAAAATGTCCGATCAGAAATTATGAAATTTATTTCACTTGTGCTTGCTGGAATGACCCTACTACTAATCTGAGTATTTCTATGGAATTAAGTCACAATGGTGATGCATACTTATACATACTTTTAAAATAGAATCAATGGCATAATTGACTCCGGATTCAAGTTCTGAGGTTGATTACCTTTCAAACAATTTCAATGGTCCGAATGTGCCTTGTGAGATCCTACTGTGTTTCATAGAAAACAATTTATTTTACCAATAAATATATTTGAAACCAATATCCCTTAAATATATATAATAAATATATCTTAAATATTATTAAAAAATATATATAACGATTACCTTCATTCCTTATTCGCTTTGCTAGCATGGGATGCAGTAGATACGTTGATTCATAGTTTTTGTCCGTTAAATAAACATATATGAATATGTGCTCAAAAGTGAATAAGGAATGGGGCAGTAATCAAATGGTAAAAATAATAATAGGCTACAAAAGAAATATTAATGTGTCCACTTGCATTTCTACACTATCATCATGAAATTTAAAAAATCCATTCTATGTTGAAATTTCAGCAATATAATGTTCTTGTTAATAAAAAATGTGATTAGTAGATTTTGTACCTATTTAGACGCAAATATTGTTCCAATATTATCTCTTTTTACTACTACATATACTAGTGTATCTGGGTGGGCCGAAATAGTTTATATTATTTAAAAGTCAAACTATTTGAAATTTGTTTCTTGATTCATAATGGACTAGAAGACTAGTAATTGTAAATGTCTTTGGGGATTCAGCGGTAGCTTATTACAGGGGTAATGATGAAAAAATTACTTTATAGTTTCATTTGCGCGGTTTTTTTAGGTCTTTAAATATGCATAGGTACTTAAGTTTTAAAACAATTGTTTTGCAACGATACCGCAATATAATATTTTCGCATTAACCTTATAGGGTAAAAATATTCGTTAGATATTAAATCTGTTACATTAACTCTAAATAGAAATTTCTTTTGTCTCCAAACTTTGATGATGGGCACCTTTTAACGGAATAAGAAAATAAATTAAAAACGATCTCTTTTTTTTTATATAGTTGTGCAATTACTAATCAGAAGTGTTACTTTTTTATCGGGCCGGGGGCCTAACCCCCTACGAGGTCCCCGCACCTAGGGAGCGCGCGGGGTATGTGGCACTTGACGATCTGCAAGGTGTTGGAAGCAGACCGCGAGCCCAAGGAATTTTAGGGCCCTACCGCAATAAACGACTCCCCTGCACTCTTACACCCGACGTTCGATCTCCGTCCGGGGTCAGAACCCGGTCAGAGTATGGCGGTTCCCGCGGTTAACACTACAACCAGACACGCGGGCGGCGCTACCCCGAGAACGCCCGATCGACGGCTCGTCGAAGCGAGGCAGCGATGGTCGGCGACCAACGACGCCGATCTCCGCAATACAGCGGCCCTACCAGGCCGCCCGGGCAATGCCGCTGGTGTTCTGGAATACCCCGCTGGGCCAGAACCAGCCTGCCGGGTTATGGACGAGCATAGTGATGCGCATTATTGTTGTCGATAAGCGTTATCGATAGTGTATTTAGTTTTGTCATTTTGTGGGTTAGTGATTAAAATGAAAGAAAAAATCACTAATCGAACAGCTACATCACATATCGCCGCAGCAAGTTAACGAGAACGGCAGAAATTAACACTTTGTAACTTTTCGGGATCTATTCTTATTTCAGCTAATAATTTTAACACATTGTTGATAACAACACGTGCAAATATTATTTTGAATGAATTCTGCCGTTTTGATACAAAACAAAGGAGTAGCCATTGTGTCACTAAAGAAATTCAGAGAACGAATGCATAAAAACACATTTATCTTCGACATAATGTACTATAATTTGCAGGTAGAGCGCGCGTCGCGTAAAAAGAACGCTGGAAGAAAGTGGAGGGGGTGTGTTTGCGCATGGATACACTCGCGCACGAAAATACTAAGTAATTTTGTTTTATTTTTGAAGTAATCTTTCGCTCGCGGCTTCGTATATTGGTTATAGGTATGATAGGTATGTACAGTTTAGTAGTTCTGTACTCTTGTAACTGTGTGCAGTTACATGTTACAGGAGAGCGTAGAAAGGTATCATAAGTTTGAAGTTAAAGTTTAGGTAAAGTTATAAAGATGATAATTTCTCTTGATGTGAATTGTACGATAGTTAGTGATGCACTTTCTTGACTGTAATTAAATTCATATTCGCGGCAAAAAGTGGATCGCGTCGCGAGTAAGCATGACGTTCTGGTACTGTTGGTGGTCGGCATTCCGTAACTATAATAAAATTGTACGGTGGTAAGATCGTACATGGTAGGTACATTAAAAATAATATATTAGATAGAATTTTATGAAATAGAATTAAAAACATGTTTAATTTCTGCGTAAAATGTTTAATCTGAATACGAACAGACAAACAGACAGACGGACGGAAGGACGGACAACAAAGCGATCAAAGGGTTCCGTTTTTTTCCTATTGAGGTACGGAACCCTAAAAATTAAATTAGACTCGGAACATTTTGTTGCCACTGCGGTCCGTTTCATACATTATTTCAAATTATCAACTGCATTATTATCAGCCTCTTTCTTCATAAAACAATATACGTCATAAATCATTTTTCTCACTTTTCTATGTAAAACCATTTTGTAATTAAAACTTATGTGCGCGATAGTATTTTGTGAACGAACGTAACGTGAACCCAGCGCGGAAAGCAAAGGTCGACTGACGAACCAATAGCACACCGGCAAGCATGCGGCAGGTGACCCGCCCGCCCCGCGCCGCACCTCATACCACCAAATACATCGATAAATAGCCTACTGCGCAGCTTGACCGCCAGCGTTCTTTTTAAGTGACGCGTACTCTAAGTACAAATGACTCATAACATAACAACAATGTCTCACCACCCTTCGTATACCACCCCGCCGCCGTGTACTTGTCTTCGATGACTCATTTGTATTTATTGATAATGGCGTTGCGCCCGCGCAACATGCTCACCACCTCACCACCCTAGCCGGGCTATATTTTATGACCCAAACTGCACGGACAAAATAACTCTACTATAGGTCTTTATTTCTGTGTTCTTAATATTCTCATCTAAAAATGTTTTTTTCTTAAAGCAACAACTGGGACTTTCATGAAATGAAACATCTTTAATAATATGAGTTTAAACTTTATTTTCTTCAATAAAATATCAACGAACAATAATTCAGTGATATTTAACAGAAAATATTTCACTAATAAAATATGCAAGCGCAAAAAGTACACAACTTTTTCATATTATTTATTGTAAGGCATAATATTCTAAAGACGGTAAGGTTAATTTTATAATTTGAATCAATAATTATACCTATAATCGAATTAGGTAACGAGGATGTCCCTTGAGTCTGCAGGAAATAAAATAACTAAGATGTTTTTTTTTAAAGCACAACATTTATTCAGTTTTATATTAAAAACTACAGGCCACCTTTTTAATTTAAAAGAAATCATCTAATGTATTTGTCCTACAAGACTCAAGAAACATACAATGACTATTTGTTTAAGTACATAGTTTTATAAATCGAAATTTGAATATTTTTTCATTATTTTGTCATAGCTGAAAATATTTCAAAGTGGACAGAAAATTTGTGGTAATTATTCATCTATATAGTTAAATCTTTACTTATCTACGGACAATATTTCTTCTGGGATATAATCCTAACAAATTACTTACTTTGAACTTTTGTGTTGACATTGGCAGATTAAAAAAACCACTGCCTTCTATAATTTCACATTGTAAGTTGGCTATTAAAATATAATCTATTGGAATAACAAATTTTCGTCGAGATTCATTATCTAAAATCTAAAATCATGTTTATAAAACACGATAAAATAGATTATTATGATCTTTCAAATTGCTTTAATTTTTCAATCACACTTTTACTCTAAACGCGGTAATGAGGCTAGAAGGAAGATACGTCTTTTATAATACATTATAATAATATCATGAACTATTTATAGTAGTAATTGCCTAACAAGGTACATAAATAACTTATTTAAAGGCATTTGACATAACTATATAATATATTTTTAAATAGATTAATAGACATTGGAATTTAAACTTTTTATTAAATATTTTTAACAGGTGGATGGGATCACTAGTTCACTGGTTGACTACGTTCCGTTACCTTATTTTGTATTTTTATTAGATTTTTTAAATATTTTTTTTAGGTTTATTATAATGATAAGAGAGCAGAAAGACAGATGATCTGATCAATAGAAATAGAAAGACAGTAGAAGGTAGATCGAAGATTTTATATATGTCGTAATTGGATTTATTATTGATTAACAGTAATTATCATTGATTTAATTGAAATTACTAAACTAATTTTTTCTAGATACATTTTAAAAGCACGAACCCTTCCGTATATTAAACTTTGCATTTTACTATAACATGTTAATACATATAATTATTATTGCTGTAGACATAAATATCAATTAATTTTAATTTATTTTTATATATAAATCTGTATGTATTGCGATTATAAATATTTTTTCAAAATATATTCCACTATAATATACTATAATATGTATATAATATACTAATTTTATTAATTCTTACTATAACACATGTCAGTAGCACTCGATTAAGAAATAGTATTGAAGAATTCAAGCATATTAATCAATTGAAATACAAATTAAAAATGCAGCCTTTTCAACGATCAGCCGTACGAGAATGCAAATGTAGATTTTTCTAATTTTTTTTTTAAATTGAATACCTCATGTGTACAAAAGGCAAGGAGCTCACACATTGACAATTAAATAAAGTAGTCACGAACATCACGCTTATACTATCACAGCTCCCTTAAATCAACCACTTACATACCTAAATCCTAACCAAAAGAAAAGGTAAACAAAATAAAAAGAAAACATTAAAAAAATGCATAATTTATTATAATCACAGATGCTCGTCCTGTCACGTTTTGACCAACTATTAACACCAGGCTCAAAATTTTAACAAAGTCGCAACCAATTGTTCACTTCAACACAATTTATTTTAAATGTCAAGCTTATAAATATAACAAGTGTCAGATTTTTCTTTACATATCAATACTTAAAATGGAACATTACAATAACAAAATAAATTAATAGACAAATAACGCACGAGAGCTATGGTACAAACGAGCTAAGAAAACGTGAACGCTGTAAACAATAATTGACCGGTCTGGGCCTGACCGATAAGTCCATTGCGAACAAACTTGCATTTATTTTCATACTTTTCAACGCCATTTCGTACTTTCCACGGGGTAACTTACAACGTATTCACGACCACAAATCAAAAACACGGCTTGGAAATAAAGTTCACATTCGCATATAAGCTGCTACAGCGTACACGTTTTCTTTTATCGTAAAACAAATGCATGGCAACGCTTTTAGTTCAGGATGTGATGTGTGTGTGTGTGTGTAAATAAATAACTGCGAGAGAGTGTGTTGACCGCGGGCGTTCCCCGCCCGGCGGTGTCGTGTCGTGTCGTTGTCGTGTCTGTGACGTGTCATCCGCGTGTCCGCGAATTGTCGTCAGCCACAAACACGGTCCGCAACCTGATCACGTCATGTTCACGCCGAGAGACCGACTCGCGTACTCGTACACGACGTACGAAATCGAGACGGCCGGAATCACTTTGATGAAGTTCGGTGTGATGCCGCGGTACAGGCCACGGATGCCCTCACGTTGAACGATCTCTCTGAACACGCCTCTCATTGTACCCTCCGCGCCTCTGGCTGCATTTTCTGGAAAATTTATCAAATCTATATACATATTTCGGTGTTGTTAATTTTTTTCGAGATGATACCGACAAATTGATACCAATGGCAAAGAAGTCGTTTCAACAAACAGTGTGCTTAGTGCGAGTTTTTAAACGTTCTCGACAGTTTTTTTTTCCTACCTATGCTGATAGCCTTGAGAGGCTATTTCAGCTTCGCCCTAACGTGTGTAGGTGAGCTCACGGGGCTCAAACCGGAGTGTTGGTAACACTGACCCTAGCAAGAGCAATGCTTCGCAGAATCTACCACCGGATCGGAAACGCAACCCACTGAGAAGATCCGGCGAGAAACTCAGTGGGCTGTGTATGTGGGTTAATTCGCTCGTCGAGCCCGTCGTCGCAAGCGACGGGTTCGACTAGGAAGGTCACCGTCCTCGATAGTGTTAAGCCAATTATGTATGCAGTTGGAACAGCGCCCCTAACGGCAAACGTAGGCAAACGATCCCATTCCATATAAATATGAGCTAACTTTTACGCTATCGAGAACGTTAAAGAGCTCGCACGAAGTTGTTGCACAGATATGTTGATTATTAATACGAAGAGTGGCAAGGTAAGGCAGTACAATACAAGTAGTACATAAATGTGTTGAAAGTTCAGTCGAAATAATTCGTGACAGAAGAAGATAATGGGTGCCCTTTGGTCGCAATAGATAATTAAATAATCCGAGACTATTATAATAAAACGCGTAAAATCATTACGCAACAGTTTATTTTTTATTTTCTACAAGATTAGTTTAGAGTACGATCTCAAAGTCCAATTTACATTTAGTAATTAACTGAATTAAAAAAATACCTAGACACCACAACGATATTCACCGTCATACATAATATTGAACCCTCAATTTCAATGACAAACTATCCAATCCATTTGAGGAAAATGGGAATGCATAATTACTTCGCGGTTTAATCAGATTGGCGATACGAGCTAGTGATGCCTTACAACACGGGGGGTATTAGAGATATGAAGTTGCCTGCTGATTATGGCTTGCAAAATATAGATTAAAACGATTATCGGAATTTTAAAAAAATAGTTTCCAAATCGTTCAATAATTAATATAATTTTTTTTAAGCTGGATCTAAATGTCGTGCCAATTGTTCAGGGGAATAAAGTTTTATTACATAAACTGAATGTTAAATAGAGAAATATAAGTGTGGAAGCAAAAGGTGGTCTGGACCCGCACTTAATCACATATCTCGTAATTTTTAGTTTGAAAGACTATAATCTTCCGACACAGACTATTTTAAATGCTAATAAACAAGTCCGTATGGGGTATCATATAAGTTAATACTAAAGAGTATACTATGAGATTAGGCAAAATAAAAATATTAACGCAACTAAATCGAACACAAATACCGTTTTTTTCCAGTGCGCAAAATGTTGTTGTAAAATTCTAGATCCCTCATTTGTTTTGTGAATATGCCTGCAAATACTTTTTATGACTATTTTTAATTGTGATTAAAAACATTTATCGTATTATAACAATGTTATGGTAGAGCTTCCGAGTACGTTCCCCTTTTAAATATACGTATTTTATTTTGCTTCTATTTAAATATCAATCGTTTGTGGTAGCTGAAGTAGGTATGTCATCAAGTCTCAAAAGACGCGTGTTTTCGTTTGACTTTTATAGTACATCAATAACCTTTCTTGATAAATACCTTTTATTTATTCTTTGTGATAATTTTGTTTTTAACTAAAGACGCGACTAGCCGTCATAACAATGGAACTAAGCGTTTTATGGTCTAAGATTCTTTTTCTGTGTGTTATTTATTGTTCTAGTTTTTCAGTTTGAGCTGCACAAATAAGGGTCATTAACGTATTATACTATATCTCACGAGCGAAAGTAAGTCTATTGCGCTATATCAATGCTATTTTTGTTTATTACAAAGCTGATATCAGAAAGGTATCAGAGCATGATTATGAATTTCTATATAATAATATAGCGTCAACTATATTTTATAGAAATCTTATCGAGGAGTGTTTTAAATACATAAAAAAATATCACGGTATTGTATGTACACGTAGGTGTAGGCGAATCTAAATTACCGATTTTGTAAATTCCTTTGATCTTTAGTTCCAACATCATGCAAAAAATACAGGACCTGATTTAATGAAACCTTTTTGTGTATTAGACATACTTTTTTCCCTTACTAAGGAACTACAAAGGTTATGCCAGCGTAACCGAAGGACTTCCTTTCAGAGGCGGCTTTACCTATGGTTCAGGGTGCGCGTTTCACTTGGACGCAATGGGTTTAGAGGGCGTCGACCTCGGCACTTTTAACGAACCTGTTATACAGTAGTCGGTATTTCATTTTGAAGGCGCGCTTACTAGAAGACGCTAGGGTGAAGATTGCACGCGGGCGCTACATGTGCCAGAGACGCCTTTGCTTACTTTATTTTGCTTATAAGGCACATATCGCTCACTTAACAATGATTAAACTTGAAAATCTCTTGTTTTTACAATTAAATTAGCCAGTAATAAAGCTCCGGTTTCAACTATATGCCTTGATTCCGGGTTTGGTAATACTGGCACGCCTGTTGTCCTCACAAATCACTAACGCTACTGATATGAATAATTGACAAACCTCGTGCCTGCAGTCTGGTCCTGACTAGCGCGAGCGGGTAGGAGCACACCTGCCCCAGCGTGCACGAGATACTGCCACACGCTAGCAGCAGCAAGATACCCGGCTGCTCGTTGTGCGCCTGATATTTACTAATGTATTTCTTCTTCAACGTTTCGTAAACCGCCAGGTCGATGCCCGCATAGGGTACGATCCCCAGTATGTTTGGAATGTATCCCTTGTAGAAGCACCGGAGACCCTCCCTCGCGTATATCTTCCTGGCGGCGTCAGCTATGCCGCTGTACTGCCCTGTTTTCCTTAACGCTAATCTCGTCTTTAGCACCTCTAGTGGGTAGATCACAGTTTGGCTGATCGCCCCGGCCGTCGCGCCGGCTATGAACCTCTCGTGTATCTCCAACGGGTGGTTACTCCTCTCCCCTTTGATTAGCCTTTTAACTTGTTCATAAGCCGCGAACTTGATCGCCGATTCCGGAGCGATTTTGATTACATTAATTCCGTTCCCCCTCCACATTCCGGTTATACCACCTTCGTTTAACATTTTCGCTAAGCATTTTCTCATATTTTCTCTAGTTGTGTTCACCTAGAAAACGCAAAATCAAACTTATAAACTGTCGAATTGCAACTCCGCTTTGACTGAAAACAATTCAATAAAAAGCCAAACGAATTAACGTTCGTTACCAAAGAAAATTTTACATCGCCTTTATTGAAGAGCGAAATTTTATTCAGTTTTCTAATTGACTCCGGTCACCGCGGGCAAACGTTAATGTGTTTTGTCTAATTTAATAAACAGGCCAATATTGGTCGTCTGAATTCTTCCCATTTGCAAGCCATCACTGTCGTTTATTTGGCAAGGGCCTGTTTCCGGAGAGGCAAAATTGCTATTTGTATTTATAATACATTACCATCTTCCGCGAGGTTAATTAAATTTAAGATAGATAAGTATTACACATATATTTGTACAATCAGCCTCATAACCGTGTTAACGGTTTTATATCTATGAATTAAGACTTTAATAATACACAGACTTTATGCTACACAATATTGTAATTTTACTCAGCACAGGATCCAACTGAGATGTATTATTTTCTTTAAATAAATCATCTGATATTGACAAGAAGATTTTTTTTATTGCTTAGATGGGTGGTCGAGCTCACAACCCACCTAGTGTTAAGTGGTTACCGGAGCCCATAGACATCTACAACGTAAATGCGCCACCCACCTTGAGATATGAGTTCTAAGGTATATCAGTATAGTTACAACGTCTACCCGCCCCTTCAAACCGAAACGCATTACTTCAGGGGAGAAATAAGCATGGTGGTGGTACCTACCCGTGCGGACTGACAAGACGTCCTACTACCAGTAATTACGTAAATTATAATTTTGCGAGTTTAATTTTTTTTACACGATGGTATTGCTTCACTATGGAAGTAAATCGTTGAACAGTTCTTAAATACGTATTTCATTAAGACAATTGGTACGTGCCAGCGGGATTCGAACACAGTTTTTTTTTCCTACCTAAGCTGATAGCCTTGAGAGGCTATTTCAGCGTTACCTTAACTAGTAGGTGAGCTCACGGACTCAAACGGGATTGATGCTAACACTGACCCTAGCAAGAGCAGTGCTTCGCAGAATCTACTATCGGATCGGAAACGCGACCCCGAGAAGATCCGGCGAAATACTCGGTGGACTGTGTCTATGGGTTAATTCGCTCGTCGAGCCCTTCGTCGCAATTGACGGGTTCGACGAGGACGGTGATCGGTGCTTGTGATACCTAAAAGCACCGTTAATGGATCGGGAGGATCCGTAATGACGTGTTTTAGAGGCTTGCATCGCTAGATACGAATGCACCGGATGTCTTATCCTTTAGGCCACGACGATTTGAATTTAATAAGACACGGAACCTACTTGTAAAAACACTTTTAGTCTGTCCAGTGGAGCCGTGCAGGTCCTGCTGACTGCGCCCGCTATGCCTCCAGCCAAGAGATGTCTCCACCATTTACCCGTTTGTAGTTCACTCTGTGTGAAGTCATCGGGAACGTTCATATCCTCGCCGATGTCTAGATACTGAAATAAATAAATAAAAACCCGTTACAAGCAGCCACAAATTGAATTGAATTTAATTTCTTGCATTTCGTCACTAGTTTACACATATCCTTTCACATTTTTTTAAGTATGTGGATAAGTCTATTGTAAGAATGTATTATGGTTAAAGGTCAATTTAAAAATTGCATTAACATAAATAATAGTAAATAGGTATGAATAAATTTATATATTATAAACAATTATCTTGCAACTTGTTGTATCCGTCATACAATCTGCTTTTCAAATCGATTACAATCGACATCTTTCAATGGATATTACTCGTATTATAATTTGCAGGTTGGTTTTATATAAAAAGTCCTATTTTCTCGAACGACGATCTAAATATGGAGTGGCGAGTCGACCCAATAACGGTGTCCTATTAACGTGTAATTTCATTAATAATAATTTATTGATAATATATTTATATATTATCTGGCTATGTCATATTATATTGGTAGCACGTATTGGGACAGCATGGGTACGTACCAGCAATCCTTCCATATTTTTGCTAAGTAGCGTAATCAGAGATACTAAAGATATACTAGAGATACCTATGAAATTGTCAGTGTGCTCTCCGTGTGATGGTATATGGGGTCGAGAAATGTACGACCACAAAGCAAATTATTACCAAAATAAAAGTCACGCAAAGAGCCATCGACGGGCTATGTTGGTCATTTCTCTACCGGACACGGTACAAAACACCGAAATATACACAAGAACTGGTTTGACTGACATAGCCAAAATAGTTTCTCGGAGAAACTAGAATTGGGCTAACGACATATGCCATCGCATTGACAATCGGTGGAGCAGAAAAGTACTGAAGTGAAAACCTTGTACTGGACGTCGTAATGTGGGCAGAAGACCTGGTCAAAGTAGCTGTAAGGGACTGGATGCGCAAGGCAAGAGACCGAAAAGAATGCGAATGCATATGAAGAGACCTCACTCAGCGTTGAGTGGGCATAGGTTTAAGAAGAGAGAAGAAAGCGTAATCATACATTCCAGTTTAAAGGATGCGACAGCTTTTGTACAATCTTATTGAGACTACGACGATCTCTTTTATCAAGCGAAATATTTTGTGATGTATATGAGCTTCCGTAGACATTTAATACCAGGTGGGTCGCGAAATTTAAAGCAATATTTATATTGTAATGTTAACTTACGAAATTATGTATGTACGTAGCAAATAGACAAAGACGTTTTTAAATTACGTTCTGATTAGTACTATGAACATATTTATATTGTGGTTTCGAATTATAGACGCATACGTCATGGAAGCGGATTTTATAAAGAAAAAATAAAAGTTTTCTAGTTAAAATATACGAATATATGGTTACTGGTACTACACTGTGTCGTTTAGATCATCCTCGTCCTGATCGTCTTTGTATAATTTCTTCCGATTCATTTTTTGTATCCATATTTTAGTTGTGAATTTAAATTGGTCCGCCTGTTAACATCATAATATTAAAATTAGAAGTTTACTCTTCATTCTATATACTTTATAAAAAAGACAGGACATGGATATCCCAATCGCCTATTCTCAATTTGCCTTTAAAAATTCCTATACTTATTCGTTCGTAGCCTAACCAGCTATTCCAGCTACGTCAGGATAGTTACGTCAGCTCATGGGCTCAACTTGAGAATATTTGCTAACAAAAGTAGTGCTTCGCCCTAGCAAGAGCAGTGCTTCGCTGAATCTACCACCGGATCGGAATCGTGACCGGACTGAGAAGATCCGGCGAGAATCTCCATGGTCTGTGTACTATAAGTTCGCTCGTCGAACTTTTTGTTGTAATCGAAGAGTTCGACGAGGACGGAGACCAGTATTTGGGGGTAGCCGGTAAGAAACTGATGAGAGTCGAAGACCGGGCTCACTGGTTTAAATTAGGAGAGCCCATGCGTTACTACAGCGGACAGCTATGGATTAATGATAACATGATGACGATGACACGGGACAATTTTTCCATTCCACGCTGCAAAATTTGACGAATTATTAAGATAACTAAGAAATATCTTTTAAAATCGATTATACGATATTTATTTTGAATCTAATCTCAAATATAGAAGACTTAAATTATGATTTTCAGGATTAAACCACATCATAGTTATTTAGTTGAAATAATGACATTTAAACCAACAAACTCATAAAGTGCAGCAATAATTAATAATGCGCGTTTGATAGTTAAACAAAGAACCTTATAGAACTTAAGGATGTTTTAAATCAAAAGGAAGAATTGGCGTTTAATTATTCCTAAAGAGTTTCAAAAAAATATATATTAATGTTAGTATATTATAATTCGGGTATAATTTAAATATTCTGCACGAGACTTGGTGCTATCCGGAACAAACTCGATAAACTATGATTCAACTCATGACGTCAGCGTTAGCGATTGTACTTAAATGGGTTGAACGGAATAATCACGCGGAAGGCAATCTGCGAAAATGTCATGCATCGCGTCTGCTTTACATTTTGAATGTAATTTCTATTCAATATACAATACATAGTAAAAATCTAAACATTATGGAATTGTTATTATTAATCGTAACTGATAAGAATCTAAAAGACCAAAAGTACACTATGAATCAAAATGAAATTACCGTGGTGTATTTAAAATTGCTTGGCATCTTGTAGTCCCACCAGCCCATAATAGCGGTGGCGAAAGGAAAATAAACGTTCCAAAACAGCGTATTTTTCAGTAGACCCATGTAAACGAAAAATTTTACAAAAAATACCGAGGTTCTATACATTTTACATGTAAAATTTTAAGTTTACAGGGCTGAAAAATCGCATATCAATTTTGGTGGTTTTTACATTACACGTGACATAATGTGACAGATTTATTAACCTTACAAAGTGATTCATAGACACCAATAAGTTTGTGTCTCAACTCCTCGTTTTATAGGATGAATTATAGCTGATTTACATTTATTCGTACTTATCTACATTTTAGTGTAATGTTTAGTGACCCCCCGTATTCCAAGATGCGTACGTTACAATTTTGTTTAAGTATTATATCCGAATTAATAATTTTTATTAATTTTCATAAATCTCTTAATTTGCATCCAAAGTTTGTAAAAAAAAAACCTCATAGTTACGCTCTATACAACAGTCTTTTTTTGTTCTACCATTGAAAATTACACTTAATCACATGTAGTATTAGACGGATTAATTAAATATACATAGATAACAAGGTCTGGCGACAAACACTGTCTACTTTTTAATGTACAAACATTTGTGAAAGATGCTGTGATAATCAATATAAAATTTATGATATTATGTTTACAATTTTGCTGACATTAAAACGCCAGCAATTGTAAGCGGTAATTTATTATGAATTGGCATATATTGCTCTTTCACCACGCCTCCACGCTCATCAACCATGTCAAGGCCACGGTACCGGACCTTAGCTATTTGACATTCCAAAGTTTGGTATCGCGACAAGGTTTTTAATAAAAAAGACTTTACTATTTATTTTTCCTCTACCGTATGCATATACGCTAACTAATTAGAAATTTACGTTTTGGATTTGATAAAAATTTAAAGAGGTCTGACTAAAAACTAGTCATTATTTGTTATCATTGGTAAGATATGACAATGTGTATGTGTGTGTATGATGACGTTCAAAAACTTTACTTTTCATTATATAGTGGAATTTTTATGAAGCCTTTTTTATGTTAGTATTTTGCTATTAATTTATTAATAATATACAAATAGACCCAACTCCACTCCATCATAAATAAATATTATTTTACTCGTAACACCCAATAATAGAGTCGAATTTTCACTATCATTTTGAAGACCTTAGGTATTATTCTAAGGCGGTCAACATCATCCGTGCTACAGATCACTTCGGTGCACTGTTGGGAAATTCACAATTCAATTAAGTCTGCAGTTTGGTGATATTAAATTGGTTAACCTAACCAATTTACTCAGGCCATTTCTCCCTTTATTTCCGACATAAATGAAATAATTATTCCACAATATGTCTATTCCGTATATTGTGGTCGATTTTTTAACGACCATTAGTCAACGGTAATACTACGGAGCCAAATACCGTACGTTACTGTCAGTACTAATGTTGCTGTACAATACAATTGAGATTTCGTTGTAATGTTTCAAAGTGAGTGGCGGTATTTACGTTCTGACATCTATTGACTTCAGAAACCACTTTAAAAAAGTGAGCCGTGAGCGCATCGTCAATATAAAGCATAAATTAAATACTATATTTACCACAAAATTGTAGAAATGAGGCGATCAGCGCAAAAGTGGCCTAACCCATAATTTTTTTATATTCCAGCTTATATGACGTAGGTACATTGGTATTTATTTAAAATATAATACATTTTGATGCAAAACCGGCCTATCCATAGTTTCACCCATAGATAACAGATAGCTTTGTAAGCATTATTCTTGCGCGTATTGTTTTTTGCCTACTCAAATTAAAATTCATGAAAATTCAGACCTAATTGCCTCCATACTAAATTATTTTTTCGGCCTGGTGCCTAACCTCCTACGAGGTCCCCGCGCCTAGGGGGCGCGCAGGGTATGTGGGACTTGACGATCTGCAAGGTGTTGGGAGCAGACCGCGGGCCCAAGGAAACCTCCATACTAACTATGGTAAGCTTTTTTTTTACAGGAGAAGATAGCCAGATCCCGTATGTGAGAGTTGAACCTCACTAAAAACTCATGCCGCTCACAGCGGTAACTATGGTAAGCTTAGGCCATTTTTGCGCTGAGTGTCTCAAATATAAAGCAGACATATTAAAACTAAAGTGACATCACAAATTCGTCAGTCAGCAAACAAAAAGCCGTACCCGTACGTAAATAGTCTCGCATGTTTCTACGTTCGCAACAAAATTCTGAAGTCACATGTTTACGTAATTATTACGTAGCGTTCGAATATTCGAACACACAGATCGTGACACATTTATGAGCCGTTTTGACCGTGATCTGGCGAACATGAACGGTCGCTAACACTTGCATGAATCTTTTTATTAAAAGTAAACAGTTTATCAAGAGGACGAGGTTATAAGAGTAAAATATTTGTAATCTACCGAAAACAATTTCAGTAAGAACTACATTTATTATGAAAAGCCCGAACAAACAAATATGTATTTTTTTTAACTTTTTTGTGTAATGGACCTTTCTATCTTACACCCGAATGAGGCTGTGGCACGGTGTACAGCCTTTTTGCCGGTTTTAGTTGTCTCAAAAGTATTGTTTTATGAATACGAAAAATATGGGCAGTTTAGCCATTTCTAGAAGATGCTAATCTTCTCTTAGCTCTCTGCAGCTCTTATCATCACCCGGTATCAAATAAGGGAACACTTTATACATATTAAATACAGATGTTTTTGAATTTGTATTAAATATTCTTTTTCTTCTTTTTCACCTTATCCCACTAAGTGGAGTCGGTACCGCTAATTTTTCTCTTCCACGTTCTCTTCTATCAGCCGTCATCTCAACACTCACTCCTCTCTCTCTCATATCGTTATTCACATGAATCCAGTATTGAATTGGTATTAAATACTGGAATATAAAAAAAAAAAAACAATTCAGATAATAATAAAAAAATACCAGACATTAAATTGATTTCGCATTTTACGGCACTATTCCTTTCCTTGAGCAATAATTGAAATCAACAGCTTAGGGCTGGACCCGTAAGATAAGAAAATGCAATAAGGTGAAGCACGCGATCACTAGGGAACTGAAAACGACAGTGTTAAAGTGCGAGCATGAGGTAAACATAACATTATTGTGTTTAGCTCCGAATTGAATTCGCTCGAACAGAAAACTGTTTGGTAATATACAAAATACGAAAATATATTTGACTAGCTGACCCGGCAGACTTCGTAGTGCCTCAATCGATAAATAAAAGACACATCAAGGAGACACATCAAAGGAAAAACAAAATTGTTATTCTTATTTAATTCCGAGCATTTTCATATTTATCTACCTACCTTTTAAACCTTCTCTGGACTTCCACAAATAATTCAAGACCAAAATTAGCCAAATCGGTCCAGCCGTTCTCGAGTTTTAGCGAGACTAACGAACAGCAATAATTTTTTTTATATATAGATAACATACAAATCGCAGGGTTGTCTGTTATTTCAGTACTCTTTTTATGAATATGCAAACGTTACCTATAAATCAACTGACTTTGTATGGACGAGGAATAATTAATATCGTCTACGTCAAATAAAACTTTTAATTTATCTACTTTCTATCAGTATTTCATTGAATCGCATATTATTATACCTAAGCCTGTTCGTGTTTCACCAGTTTAACATTGAGTATAGAGAAAATTGCGTATTTCACGAACATTCTGCTTCAGAACGATGCTATTAATAGTAATACCACGTGAGCTCAACGCTTCATCAATGTAATCGTTTTTAATTTTGAGCCGAGAAAAAAATGCGAATCTAAAACAATATGTTTATAAATTAAACATCCGTGAACTTGTCCGTTACGAAGTTTGTTTATGAAAATTTAAAACAACGTATGAAAATAAAACTTAAGCTTTAATTTTGGTATTATGTGAACATGTACTTACTACAAATACTACTGCCGTAATAATTATATCATTATTGCGCGTTAATTATTATATAATACACTTATTAAACAATGTTTAAAGTTTCATAATGTATAATTTAATTCAAGCAGATGGTAATCGTTCTGAGTTTTTTCGATTTCCTTCTAGTTTGGAAACTTATAAGTTTACTTTCTAGTTTTTATTTATTGCTTAGATGGGTGGACGAGCTCACAGCCCACCTGGTGTGTTAAGTGGTTACTGGAGCCCATAGACATCTACAATGTAAATGCGCCACCCACTTTGAGATATAAGTTCTAAGGTCTCAGTATTGATATTGATTAGATTCTTGATTCCATCATCATCATCAGCCCACAGTCGTCCACTGCTGGACATAGGCCTCTCCCAATCTACACCACTGAGCCCGGTCTTCCATAATGATTCCATAATGGGCAGCAATGTCAACGGCCCACCTGGTAAGTTGTTACCACTCATGGATACCAATAATACCCCATTAACCTCAGGGGCACAACCCAGCCGCAGCTCACCGTTGCCGATTCCTTTATATTATCGAATATTGGACCATAAGTTATTATAATAATATTATCATTTTTTGTTAAGAACGTATTTAATGTAGGTTAAGTTTTTAACAAATTCAATTTATAAATAAAATCGTCTCTTTTTTTTAATTCGCTTATCACGATGCTAATTGCGTCGTGGTTTTCGCGTTTTAACGTATTTTTCCGACGTGTGTTTTTATCTTTTCGTCTGAAATCTTAATTACATATCTATATAGTTGTTTTATTTTCCCCCACTTATCGTCTTGTGACTTGTAGCATTAAAATTTACAAAACAACATGTACCTATTTTCTAAAACATTTTAAGTGTTGCAAAGAATATAGGAAAATACTCTTCGATTCACAACATTAAAGAATTTGTTAAAAATCTTGAATGCAAATTCGCGGAGGTAGCCTTGAGATAGTCATTACAACATTAAAAAATTTTTTTTATGTTATTTTCATAGCTGTTTTAAAATCACTACTTGACGCAACAAAAGAAAACACGAGTATACAAGCATTCCATCATTTCAAAACCATAGAAATTATCTTGAAATCGATTTATCTAAGTACTAAATATTTGAATTGAGAAACTTTTATATTTATTCTACGAGCATTACTTAAAACTTTCAGTCAAGTCCTATAAAACGTCGTTCTTGTCACAAATTATCCAACAAAATTGCATAAGTCACGTTTTATTTAATCAAAACAATAAAGATTTTACATAGTTAATTTTAGCCGAGGATATATTCCGGCACGCTCTGTACCGGTCACAGATATAGAGGTTGGAATGTCACGATGATGACGCAACACGCGAGCACGCCGCGTCATACGTCTGCTGCGTTGGCTACGATTTGAATGAAGTATTGTACTGAAGTCTTTATTTTTATTTATTTAATTTTTTTACGTCCCTTAAACAGAATCAGCCCACTGAGTTTCTCGCCGGATCTTCTCAGTGGGTCGCGTTTCCGATCTGGTGGTAGATTCTGCGAAGCACTGCTCTTGCTAGGGCCAGTGTTTAGCAACACCTCCGGTTTGAGCCCCGAGAGCTCACCTACATGCCAGGGTAACGCTGATATAGCCACACAAAGCTATCAGCATAGGAAGGAAAAAAAAGAGAATGAGACAAAATAATAGAAAAAAAAAAGAATAGAGACAGCAATAATAAATTAGAAATTCATATAATCAACATAATATGTATTTAAGTTTATTTATTTTTTTATTTGAAAGACTAGCTCATACTTCATTCTATAATGTATGTAACACGCATTTCGTTTCGCATTTATTTTACAACGATTTTTTATCATTTCACAGAATATTGACGAAACATTTTTCGATAACAAGTGTTGTTTGTTACCTTTATATAGCAACGCATTCTGCGGACTTCCCAGTAAATTATAATTAATTCAAATTTTAATCTATGACGCTATTATATTATATTTTATGATGATTCACGCAAATTTCCCTTTATTGCCGTATATTTTTTTTTAAATTTCCTCATTTTATGTTAATTCTAATAAATTTTTTTATAACATCATTCATAAATGATGTTTCATTCATGATCATTCATTATAATAAATGATGTTTCACTGCAAGACCCAAATTCAATTACAAAAATTTAACGTCATCAGACATTTTGGGAGCAGTATAAGTTTATTAAATAAAATACTTTTTGGGATGATAACGAATATTATTACTGGTTAGTTAAGGCGATAAGAGTTATAATAAAGTGGCGTTTTAAGCCGTCAACGTTTATCGACCTGAATATGTAGTGCTGAATACGTCACAGCTGACAGCAATGACGTTATACGTTGTAGAATCATGGTAATGGGCAATTGTTATTGTAAAAGAGGAAGATTAAAGATTAAAAGTAATTGTCAACTTTGGTACGCATGTAATATCTGCCTATTTTGAAAGTTTGGAATATTAATCGAGCAAAGATGAAATCCGGTAAAAGGTGTCGTTGTTACACATTTAATTGCAAGTATGATTTACTGGTGGTAGGATCTCTGGTGAATCCGCGCGGGTAGGTACCACCGCCCTGCTTATTTCTGCCATGAAGCAGTATGGCGTTTCGGTTTGAAGGGCGGAGCAGCCGTTGTAACTATACTGAGACCATAGAATTGATATCTCAAGGTGGGTGGCGCATTTACGTCGTAGATGTCTATGGGCTCCAGTAACCACTTAACACCAGGTGGGCTGTGAACTCGTCCACCTATCTAAGCAATAAAAATAAAATAAAATAAAAGTATACCTACTCAAGGTTCAAAATGAACAAATTGATCTTTGTAGACACTTAAAATAAGCCAATAAAATTACGATATCAGACTGCCTATCTTTCTTGTTCTGATAAGATGTTAAAATGTATATCAGTGATGCACTTACTAATGTTTGCTTAGCCTCGATATTTCGACAGCAGTGGACGTATTGTGCGTGCGATTTTGTAAATTCGCATAGGGCGGCATGTTACTTCTTTTACATTTAATAATATCAATTTCAGCAGTTTTTATAAATATTTGTATGGATGTTAAATTTATATTTAAATTTTAGCATACGAAAGTGCAAAAAAAGAACTTTATGTCTGTCAAATCTTGCAAATTATACGTTTTGCAAAAACATTTTAGCCGGCACACCCAACATACGTGTATTTGGAATTTATAGATTCATTGAAAGATGTCGATTGATGCAAAATTTTCTTCGTCAAAAAGACTGCCATTGTCATCAAGTGCAAAGTCAACTATAAGCATTGGACTAAATTTCGTTGCGTTATTTGGAAATTAAATATTTAATTTTCGCTGATATAGAATATAGCTTAACTTTAAAAATTTAATATTCAATCTGATCTTTTTTTATTGTTTCTTATTAACAATATTTGTTATTACTACCTAGTCTTGCCATAAATACTGAGACAAAGGAAAAAAAAATCTATTACAAATAACATTTATTACTAACACATATATAACATATATAACATAATAACATATATAACTAACACACTGTAAAAACAGTGTGTTAATTTAATACATAAATATAAAACAATTTAAAGTATAAAAAGCTTATTCGAAGTGGTCTCCTTTGGCTGCAATACAGTCCTTTAAACGTTGAGGCTAGTTATCAATAGAAGCACGCACTCTTTCCATGGGAAAAAATTTCACTGCCAATCGTACGGATTGTTTTAGGGACTCCAAATTATCATGGCGTTTAGAGCAAGCCGTACTCTCTAAAACTGACCATAAATCATAATTGAGCGGATTAAAATCGGAACCAGACGACGGCCAGTCTTCAGCTCTGATGAAGTCCGAAACGTTCGTTTCCAACCAAGACTGCGTAGACCGAGCTTTATGACCTGGCGCCGAGTTTTGCTGGAAGGACCATTCTTGATTATGGAACATGATGTTGTTAAGGGGTTTCACTACCTTCTTAAGAATGGTATCTTGATACACTTGTGCCGATCTTTTGATACCTTTTTCACAAAAGTATGGCTCAGTCACTTCTTCATAGCTAATACCCCACCAAACCATCACTGGAGTCGGATAGTGCCCACGTTGCACTCTGTGGACTAATTGGGAAGCTTCCTTAGAGATTTGAGCATAAATACGGTCATTTTGTTTGTTAAAATGTTGCTCAATTGTAAAAAATTTCTCATCCGTAAACAAAAAATTTCTATGACCTCCCTTTGCGTACCGCTTCAGTAGTTGTTTCGATTTTACCACCCTATTCTCTTTTAAACTATCAGTTAAGAAATGACCAGTACGTGTCTTATAGGCTGCAAGTCCTAAGTCATCTTTTAAAATACACGACATGGTTGTAGGTGCTATCTTCATCTCCCGAGATAAAATCTTTTGCTTTCGGACAGGATTTCTTCGAATTCTTTCCCTTACTGCTTTCACCACCTTTTTCGAACGAACACTACGTGGACGGCCAGATCTTTTTCTGTCACAAACAGAGGAGGTCTCATTCCACCTATTAATAGCCCGGTACACAAACATTTTACTAATACCAAGCGTATGGAGAGTTTTAAAAATTGCATTTGGCTCCACACCTGCTCTGTGTAATGCAATCACAGTGATTCGGTTCTCTTTATCACCCCACTCCATTTTAATATCGCAAAATATTGTACAATGTATTGGCGCCAAAATGAGAAAACTCAATGAGCAATCATATAAAAATGACAGATTCCAAATTCAAACGTAATATTTTGTTTATTTTTAATTGTAACAGTATTTATGTCCAGACTAAGTATACATACTTAATTGCTTCAATTAAAACATAAATCGTCTCATCGTTTAAATAAACCTTTCAAATTTCCAGACAGTTTCATGTTTCCGAACTCAACTAATGAGTTCATTTTATGAAAGGAGTCATTCCTTTCATGAATGAATGTGCTTGCTTTTTTTTGGATCTACTCATACAAGCACTTCGTACATTTTTATTTTTCTAAAATCAATAGTTTCCAAGCAATTAACTGAACAATATTTGACATAATGGAGTATTTGTATCTTTAAATTAATTCAGACTAATTTCTAAATGCTTGCAATTTTAAATAATTAATAGAAACGAAAATATTTTCTTGCCTTTTTGTATGAAGTTTAATTTCATTTTATTATTACCTGAAGTCTTAAGGTATTAAGAGAACGTGGTACCTTTTGAAATAGCTTTTTTAACCATCGATATATTCGATGTTTTTAACAATTAAAACGTTCTGTGTTGGAGAATCGCAGAAATTCGCTTAGTTCGTGCCGTTTCAGTTCTAATAATTCATTACAATATTACGGTTATGACATTGAAACTAGCTGTGTGCAGTTGTGCGTGGTGTTTAACTCAATGAATTTATCTGACACTGACCAAAAACTCTCATGTATTAGTATTTTTCTAAATAATACATTATTACATTTAATAATGTGTTATTTTGCCAAATAAATATATTCGATGTCGATATTTAACTGTTTCCAGCATTGAAGTAAGCTGATTTATATTTAAAAGACTGTGATGGCACACTTTCGAAATTTTCGTTTACTGTGAATTTTACACAGAGTTCGATATTCGAGCAAAATGTAAAAGTGAAAGTTCTAATTAAACTAAGAAAGTTATTCGCAATGCTGCCGGATAGACGCTCAGCTTTTTGTGTAAATGTATATGGTGGAATGTGTATGATAAATTTCTGATCAACGAATTTCACTTGAGAAATTTAAAATAGGAAGTGTTCACAAGTGTTCCGAATTTCGCAGAGCTAACAAGCATACCCACTGCGGTCGCCTAGGTAACAGCCACGCAAGGTCACTATTACAAAATTAACATAAATACGTTTCACGATAACGTTACTATCGGCATTCGTTTAGCATAGTTCGGCACCGCTTAAACTGTCACTCTCAATTATGGAAAAATCAAACACGTGGGATTTTTTAATCAGGCAACAAACGTAAAAGGCTGATGACGTGTATTTCAATGTCGTAGGAGAGTTTGGCGGCTTTACGAAATTTCACGTGTCCGGATCAAAATAGATTTTAATCTTTGTAGTTTTTGAAAACGTTCCAATTAATTTAATTATTACGCAAAGGTTATTGTGAGTTTTATGTACCTTTAACATGTAATCCCAGAAGTCTAAATAAGAGTTCATATCCATTTTTAAATTAAGCAATCACACTAGGTATCGATAAAATCAATAACGTATGTACGTCAACTGTAGTAGACTGTTGGCTTCGTTAACCGGACAGAGACTAGCTATTAGCTAACCCAAATTTAGATTGCCATTTACCTTTGCCAAACATCTGCGAAAGATGATGAGAAAATCTTCAAAGACGTCTCCCGTCGCTCCCGTGTAATCTTCCAATTCCAGAGACATTTTATTTAATGTTTGAAAAATTGCTATATAAATAAAATAAATTAAATCACAGAATTATTTCTTTGGAACTAAATATCAGATCGCAGAATACTAGTGATATTCGAGTTTGCGTAAGACAGACGCGATAACGGACACACGTCAGACCTCCTCAGCGAACTGTATCACACTGACACATCACACAACTGACAACTGACTGGCTGAGTCAGTAAGCGCGTCCGGACGTTTTTTGGTTCGTCATAATGGCTGGGACGTAAAACCGCGCGGTACCAGTTCTGGGTGGCCCAACAAGACTAAATGCGAAACCCCTCTCTACAAAGTACAAAGCAAGATCCGCTTCGCAGTCGAGCGGTATAGCGTTATCAGTCAACGATATGTTTCCATTATCCGTACATTGATGAAGGGCAAAGGGCGCATTTGATAAAGAAGGCACGTTTGAGGCGAAAGACTAGTTTGGGGGCTCGACCGTATGAACTATGTAATTCTCGGTACAGTCTTCATCAACAGTAATTTTTACAGTGAAATTTAATAAGCGCTAACAATACATTAGATTTAGATTTAGTTATAGGCTACAAAAATTAAATGAATTAATATTTTCTTCCGTTCTCGCGAATAATAGACTTAATTTAAACTTTGACGGTTTAATCGCACATTTGTTACCATCAAATAAATATTATAGTTAAAGTTTTAAATTAATTAGGTACATGCTTTAAAGTTGGCCATTTCAGTGACAAAATACACAGAATTCGTTAACAGACAAAACGTGCAGTAAATACGTTAATGCCTACAACAAATATTAATTATAATTGTACGCTGCACTTGAGGTCGTAACGATGTCCGATGGCGACATAGCAACACGTGTAAAGCACAACATGTTATTCGCAACACGTGTCAGCGGTGAAAGTGTTAGTCTTCTAATAGTGGTTATTTTAATTGAGACTAAGTTGATATCGCCTACTGAGTTTCTCGCCGGATCTTCTCAATGCTTGCTAGGGACTAATATTAGCAAATTCTCTCAGGTTGAGCCCGTGAGCTCACCTACCTGTCCAGGCGTAGCTAAACTAGATAGGACAAAAAATTGACATGATCGCGTAATCAATTCGTTTTTAAGTTCTCTTTTTGGATTTACTTCAAGAAAAGAATCCATTTGATTGTTTTGATGGGCTGTTCGTTGCAATGAATAACAATCTTTTGTCGCTTTGCAAAATTTCGGATAATGTCGTTTTATTGAAAGTACCTGTGGAACAATTTTGATAAAATTCTTCGGGTGTTATGAAATCTTATCCTCACTCAATCTTGACAGATTACGTAGGAAACGAAAGAATGAAAATAGAAATTTTATTCGTTTTATCAGTCATCGATCAGACGAATGTCTACAGATATTTACGACTATAGTACTCGTGTGTGTGACTTTGCCTTGTGGTTTAAATTTGCATCCATATTATTATATCATAAAGCAATATTTGGAAAACCAATATTCCACACACATTTTTACCTTGTAAATTACACATTTGAATGTTTTCCTGTAAATGTTTACGTTAACAAAAAATACCCGAAATACTATAATATAAATTTGTAATTTCTGATCTAGTTAGTAACTCGAAAATAAAACAGGTGATCAAATATTTAAATAATTGTTGTGAATGTGAAGCAATAAACGATTTCAGTATGTGGAAAAGACGTACAGGTGCTATTTGATATTGATGCTGACGAGACAACACACTCGAAGCAGTTGCTCTTTAGTTGTACATATAAATAAATCCATCCACTCAAAAGAAAGTATGAAACGACGGAATAGAGAATGCTGGAAACGGGAACACAAGACAAGGCTGGTTAAACGTTACAATCGAAGACGCTCTTATCCGGGTTTACGCTATACAAAGTTTTAAATTAAAAACGTCGGAAAATATGATCGAGAGAGACAAGGGCTTACTTTTATAATTAAATGAAGAAATAGACAGACGTGACGTCAAGAATGAAAGTCATAGTCCATTAAATTGCTTTCGACTGTTCATAGGTGCTCATTTTCAAAGATCGTTTAAGTTGCTGAGCTTCCTTAAAGTTAAACTTTTGAACTTTTTATCTGAATACAGATTTATGGTCTCATCACCTGTTTGTTTGATTGATTTTTTAAAACACATTATTCGTGACTATGGCAGGCTTAACACTCTTTTAATAGTTTTACAAATAAAAAATCCTTGGACTTAAAAAAATCCTTGTGCTACCTGTGTTGTCGAAATAACAATTAGAGATTAGGCGCCTTAACTCATATTCCTCACAACTTCTTATTTACGGAGTTATTTTCCAGATAGTTTAACTGGAACAATGCTAGGTTTAAGTACGGTACGGTACCACCGTAAATATTGATAAAATCATCGAAATTAATTTTACCAATTTCTTAAATTGAAACCATATTTAGCACAAAGTTGAGTAACAAAAGCCCTGCAGTCATTAATTGTTACGCAAGCTCGAATAAAGTTAATAGGATTAATAAAAAAAAAACATGCCATTGATACGTTTATTATTTGTATTACGTTTAGGCAAAAAAAAATGCGTACGCAATTGGATACACACAGCATATTGTTACTAATTATTATTATGCTTTATAAGCAGTTTTTCGTTTCTGTGTCTCAAAATAGCATCATATCCAACCTAAATAGAGAAAAAAATATTTATATGCAACACGAAGAGTTTTAACATGCAATACAATAATATCTTTAATAGACAAACAAATAGATACTGGAGGTATTTTCAGTGCAGCATTCAATTTTATTTTACTCTAATGAGGTCTAGGTAATTTACAATAAGATTCAAAGATTTGCTATTGTTTTAACGTTACGTTGGGCATTCTATTATTGCTATGTTACATCGCAAAGATACGGTTTCAGCTGAATTTTCAAGCAATTCGTTGCCGTCAAAAATAACTTAAAGAGTGCTATTTCAATACATATTATTATTCTATTTTTACAATGGACGAGTTTTCTTTAACAACGAAAACCGTCTATATAGTGTTTGGTAGGCAGCGGCTTGGGTCTGCCCCTGAAATTGCTGACGTCCATGAGCGACGGTAACCACTTACCATCAGGTGGACCGTATTCCGAATTTCGTCCCGTTGCTACCAAATTTCACATCGCTGGGTCACTTGAAAAAGTCCTTCAAATTTCATCGAAATCATCATACCTAGTCAGGTCATAAGTATTGTCACACAGTAAAAACTTTTCTTTTAGAATGCTGGCCACAAAAAAGTTTATTGAATTCGAATGTCGAATTGTTCATGAAAATAAAAATGTATACTTTTAGAATTTTACTCATTTTTAAATATGGAGTGGACGCTTAAAGAAGACCGTGTTGCAGTTATTGCGTTGCATCGTTGCGGTTACGCGCCAATTCAAATTTTTAACATACTGAAAATTTTGAATATAACCAAAAGATTCGTTTATCGTACCATCAAACGATACAATGAAGACTCTAGTGTAGATGACAGGTCAAGAAGTGGTCGCCCTCGGTCTGTTAGGACTCCAGCAGCGATAAAAGCTGTGAAGGCGCGAATTCAAAGAAATCCCAAACGTAAGCAGAAATGGTTGGCCCTTCAGATGGGGTTAAGCAGAACCACGGTGAAAAGGGTGTTAAATGAAGACTTAGCGCTTCGGGCATATCGAAGAAAAACAGGACATCGTTTGAATGCTCGTCTAATGGACCTGAGACTGAAGAGATGCCGTGCTTTGTTGAAGCGGTACGCGGGAAAAAAATATCGGGAAATTCTTTTTTCGGATGAAAAATTTTTTACCCTAGAAGAGAGCTACAACAAACAAAATGATAAGGTGTACGCACACAGTAGTGAAGAAGCGAGCAACCGTATTCCGCGTGTCCAACGAGGTAATTTTCCATCCTCGCTCATGGTATGGTTGTGAGTTTCTTATTGGGGCTTAACAGAGGTATATTTTTGTGAGAAAGGTGTAAAAACGAATGCAGTTGTGTATCAAAATACAGTCCTGACGAACCTTGTGGAACCTGTTTCTCATACCATCTTCAATAACAGGCACTGGGTATTCCAACAAGATTCGGCGCCAGCTCATAGAGCGAAGAGCACACAAGACTGGCTGGCGGCGCGTGAAATCGACTTCATCCGGCACGAAGACTGGCCCTCCTCCAGTCCAGATTTGAATCCGTTAGATTACAAGATATGGCAACACTTGGAGGAAAAGGCGTGCTCAAAGCCTCATCCTAATTTGGAGTCACTCAAGACATCCTTGATTAAGGCAGCCGCCGATATTGACATGGACCTCGTTCGTGCTGCGATAGACGACTGGCCGCGCAGATTGAAGGCCTGTATTCAAAATCACGGAGGTTATTTTGAATAAATTTTAGTGTCATAAGAATCTATGTTTTGTTAAGTTCATTTTGGTATATGAATGGTTACATAATGAATAAACTTGTTTCAATTATTTTACATTAAACATGTGACAGAATTTATGACCTGACTAGGTATATATGTACATACATGCAGACATCGACTTTTATATGAATAGAAATTTAATTGTCTGTAAAACATTAAGAAAGACCTAGTTCGCTTTTTCCAAAACACTTTTTCTATGCGATGTTTATTCAACAGCAGTATAATGCGTTCATTAAATCACCGAGTATTTATGTTATTATTATAAATTAATGAAGCATCACTTCAGTGTTGCACATTGCATATTGAATCCACTATCACGTGGATAGTATATACACGTGTCAGCAGCGCAAGGACGGACGACGCAAGGACGGAATTCGTTTATTTTGTAAATACAATTATGAACCTTATACTATAGGTTTTAAGACAAAAAGTATGTTTATTTTGTAAATACAATTTTGAACCTTATTCTATAGGTTGTAAGATAAAAAGTATTCGACTGATTTCACAAGCAAAATTATGCATATAACAAAATATATTTTTTTATGTAGTAAGAAGGATGTCATGTAAAGAAATTACTGTATTGTTTTTACGTTTGTGAGCTACATTAAATAATTCGAATTTATAAACGAGCGCTCCTAATGAAAGAGCATCGTAAATTTATTTGAGATTGTTTTTAGAAACGTTCGGTATATTCATTATTTATAAGCAGCTCTCTTTTGTTAATTTTTGATGAGCCAGAGACTGGAAGTACTGAGCCTAGTTCAGAAACGTATGGCAATTTAAGTGTAGTTAGTGAAATTTCAGTCAGTTTTTGATTGGTAGACCCTGTGTTCGTTTTTTTTTTCTTTCAAATCTATACTAATATAACTAGTCAGGTCATAAGTATTGTCACACAGTAAAAACTTTTCTTTTAGAATGCTGGCCACAAAAAAGTTTATTGAATTCGAATTCCGAATTGTTCATGAAAATAAAAATGTATACTTTTAGAATTTTACTCATTTTTAAATATGGAGTGGACGCTTAAAGAAGACCGTGTTGCAGTTATTGCGTTGCATCGTTGCGGTTACGCGCCAATTAAAATTTTTAACATACTGAAAAATTTGAATATAACCAAAAGATTCGTTTATCGTACCATCAAACGATACAATGAAGACTCTAGTGTAGATGACAGGTCAAGAAGTGGTCGCCCTCGGTCTGTTAGGACTCCAGCAGTGATAAAAGCTGTGAAGGCGCGAATTCAAAGAAATCCCAAACGTAAGCAGAAACTGTTGGCTCTTCAGATGGGGTTAAGCAGAACCACGGTGAAAAGGGTGTTAAATGAAGACTTAGGGCTTCGGGCATATCGAAGAAAAACAGGACATCGTTTGAATGCTCGTCTAATGGACCTGAGACTGAAGAGATGCCGCGCTTTGTTGAAGCGGTACGCGGGAAAAAAATATCGGGAAATTCTTTTTTCGGATGAAAAAATTTTTACCGTAGAAGAGAGCTACAACAAACAAAATGATAAGGTGTACACAGTAGTGAAGAAGCGAGCAAACGTATTCCGCGTGTCCAACGAGGTCATTTTCCATCCTCGCTCATGGTATGGTTGGGAGTTTCTTATTGGGGCTTAACAGAGGTACATTTTTGTGAGAAAGGTGTAAAAACGAATGCAGTTGTGTATTAAAATACAGTCCTGACGAACCTTGTGGAACCTGTTTCTCATACCATGTTCAATAACAGGCACTAGGTATTCCAACAAGATTCGGCGCCAGCTCATAGAGCGAAGAGCACACAAGACTGGCTGGCGGCGCGTGAAATCGACTTCATCCGACACGAAGACTGGCCCTCCTCCAGTCCAGATTTGAATCCGTTAGATTACAAGATATGGCAACACTTGGAGGAAAAGGCGTGCTCAAAGCCTCATCCCAATTTGGAGTCACTCAAAACATCCTTGATTAAGGCAGCCGCCGATATTGACATGGACCTCGTTCGTGCTGCGATAGACGACTGGCCGCGCAGATTGAAGGCCTGTATTCAAAATCACGGAGGTCATTTTGAATAAACTTTAGTGTCATAAGAATCTATGTTTTGTTAAGTTCATTTTGGTATCCATTCATATACCATACATAATGAATATACTTGTTTTAATTATTTTACATTAAACATGTGACAGAATTTATGACCTGACTAGGTATAAATCTACAGTGGTTTTTACGGATGTGCCGTTATAACTACTGAACCATGCATCCGATTGACTTGAAACTTGGTATCCATGTAGAAAATACATGTACTTAATGGATAGGCTAATATTTATATAAGTGTTGGACTCCCTAATAATAATGACAATAAATAATAGTGTTAATTTTAAATGCCCAGCTAAGCGGGCGAGTGCGGCTAGTTTTTACTATAATTGAGTAGGTGAAAAAAATATAACACCGCTTTACACACGAGAGGTCCACTCGAACAAAACTGCGAACACAGCGACTGATCATTAAAGTTAATTGAACGAAATTTTACCGAATTAATCGAAACCGCTGAACTGAAACTGAAGGATAATTTTGTAATTTGCAGAAAACGAGATAAAGTTCAATAATATTTGAATCGTTGTCGAACCCTTGCTGACAGTTAAAAGCTTCTGAAATTATTTTTAAAACATGGTAATTACCAAAATAGATTAAATGTTGTTAGAATTTGACTTGTCGTGTTTACAGGATATATGTATTTTCATGGAATTTTATTAGTAAAATTGTTTATATTATCAAATAACACAAAAACATATTATTCAATTGTGAATTTGGGGGCAATATAAAAATAAACATAATAGGTTACGACCTTTTCATATATGTAAATCCATTATTATTTTAATGATGTAATATTCTGATGTTATACTGCAATTTCTTGGATTTATAAACTCATAATATTTACTAAAAACAGTAGCTGATATAAAATTGCAGATACGAATCAAGCGGTCACCATCTAGTAATTATCATATCATTGCGTCAGGTGAGAGCGGTTACTGAACTGGACTAATGACGTCGAGTAGCCGCGACATTCAATGGGTCGCCGGTAACTTTTAATTATCGCCTCGTTGGTTTTATAACCCTGACCACTGCACGGAGTACGGCACGAGTCACGGTTGAAGTATTCTCGTTAAAGACCTTTGCATTCGGAGTCTGAGTGTACTTGTGCTTGGGTTGCGCGAAAGTGTTTTCGTGGTAGCATTGAAAAATAAAAAAAACAAAAACTTACGGTTAGGATTTTGGAATGTCGATATTTTAATTAATGATAAAACAAAAAATGTGAATGTGGAATCTAAATATTAAATCCGTTGTCATTTATTGCTTTCATGAACTATGCTTGTCAGGCTTCACTTTTAGTAAAATAATTTACGGTTTAATCTTACGTTTACTTCAATTTACAATTTTCATCCTTTACTGGTGGTAAGACCTCTTGTGAGTGAGTCCGCACGGGTAGGTATCACCGCCCCGCCTATTACTGCCGTGAAGCAGTAATGCGTTTTGGTTTAAAGGGTGGGGCAGCCGTTGTGACTATACTCAGACCTTAGAACATATATCTCAAGGTGTGTGGCGCATTTACGTTGTAAATGTCTATGGGCTCCAGTAACCACTTAACACCAGGTGGGCTGTGAGCTCGTCCACACAACTAAGTTACAAAAAAAAATATTTGCAAGAAAGTGGCATGGTGCTATTACGTAAAAAAAAATTATCTATGCGAAATATCGATACCTAACATTTATTGTGATCGATTCGAACAGGAAAAGTTTGCATACAAAGCATAGTGACGAAAGCAACAAATGTATGTATGTACAAGGAGATTGTCGGTGCCGGCATCAGAGAACGTTTGAACAGCAAACTAGGTCGTGTGCCGAAGGTCGTGTGACGTTGGCGACCGCAACAGTATCAGTTCAGGCATATCCGCACGGCTTTAGTCGCCTACGAACACTGCGGAACTGGGAACAACGGCCTCACTCACCACCTACAATCTAATTATAGGTTTGACAATTAATTCTAATATCGATTCTTTTCGATTGGTAAATGTATCGAAACTGTTTAACGAATTGTTAATGATTCGAGATATTCTGTTGCGAATCACGGCAATTATGGTTAATTAAAAAAAAAAAGCAGCTGATAGAGTTAGCGTTTGATGCTACTTGTCAAATTGCTTCGTTTTTAATTATATAGGATTTATGTTTTAGCGTACAATATTATAAAGTGATGTATCAATCACCACCTACAATCTAATTATAAGTTTGACAATTAATTCTAATATCGATTCTTTTCGATTGGTAAATGTATCGAAACTGTTTAACGAATTGTTAATGATTCGAGATATTCTGTTGCGAATCACGGCAATTATGGTTAATTAAAAAAAAAGCAGCTGATAGAGTTAGCGTTTGATGCTAATTGTCAAATTGACTTCGTTTTTAATTATATAGGATTTATGTTTTAGCGTACAATATTATAAAGTGATGTATCAATCACCACCTACAATCTAATTATAAGTTTGACAATTAATTCTAATATCGATTCTTTTCGATTGGTAAATGTATCGAAGTATCGAAACTGTTTAACGAGTTGTGAATGATTCGAGATACTCTGTTGCGAATCACGGCAATTATGGTTAATTAAAAAAAAAGCAGCTGATAGAGTTAGCGTTTGATGCTACTTGTCAAATTGGCTTCGATTTCAATTAAATAGGATTTAAGTTTTAACGTACTAGATTATAAAGTGATGTATATGTGTGCAGGTTTTGTTTTTATCAAGACTCGAGTCAATTCTATTTAAATATTTATTTCAAAATAGCACGATAACGGGTTGCCATGTAAGTATGATGTAAAAAAAAACTTGGTCTTCAAGACGAAAAGGGTACATAACGATAGTTCCTAAAACGAAATTCGTTGTTTTTTTAGTCTAAAATTGCGATGAGATGCTGTGAGTCAATAGTGTCAATGGAGTTAATTTAGATAGATATGTATGTAAAATTGAGTCAATCGAGCCTTGTTTAATGATATTAAAACTTTGTGGTTACGAAAGTAAAAAAGGTTAATAATTTAAAGTTTTCTTCTTCCTTGAAATATTTTAAGTACTTTGTTAGTGATGTTCTATTTATTTGCTTTATGTTGATCAATCCATTAGTTTAGTGTATTTTTTATCTTTTAATTTGAATACGGTAATAGCATTATATTTCCTTTTCAAATCTATATATGTATAAATCTTTACATCATTAATTCTATTCCTATGATATGTCGGTAATATTTAATATTATGACTATTCTTTTGATTTTTCCTTTTCCAACAAGTTTATCTTGATATCGAAGGCATACTAGCTCATAATCCACCGGATTGTATGCGGTTATTTTATCTTATTGAGCTAGGGAAACATTTTCCTGACAATACGAATGTTAAGGATCACGCGTATAGGAAATCGCTTATTACCGGTCATTAGTAATGTCAAGGGTATGCCAGGCCACAACCTACGAGGCTACTGCTCAGTGTATTTTAGCGCGATAGTAAAATCCACATATTTAGTTTTCATGTTTTTTTCATATATTTTTATTATCTTACTAGCTGTCCCGGCAGACTTCGTAGTGCCTCAATCGATAAATAAAAGACCTAAACTTTTGTATAAAATAAACTTAAAACAAACAAAAGGAGTCCGCCCGATGGGAGACACATCAAAGGAAAAACAAAATTGTTATTTTTATTTAATTCCGAGCATTTTCATATTTATTTACCTTTTAAGCCTTCTCTGGACTTCCCAAGTAATTCAAGACCAAAATTAGCCAAACCGGTCCAGCCGTTCTCGAGTTTTAGCGAGACTAACGAACAGCAATACATTTTTATATATATATAGATAGATAGATTTGTTATAAAACCTGTCGTATATCCCTTTTCCTTAGAAGTAAAGTCTGACGCATGTGATATAAATACATTATTATGCATATGAAACTAATGAAGTATGAACTCATACGTGTTACAGACTTCGACCCGTTTGAAGTTATAAAGGTAAAGGTGAAAGTTCATTTTTACTTTGACGTTATTTTAAATTGAAATGTAACTATGTCGATGTCGAAGTTCGATAACTATTTTAAGAGCTATTTTTCATACTTCGTTGTCATGTATGATTTTGGTTATAACCGATAGTAGATAATTTTTTGAAAGTTTAGTATAAAATTGGTATGTAGGTATATACGGCGCTGTATCTTCTGTATAATAATAATATATAACAATACACATACGATAATTTTTGTCAATAACGCAATGCACCTACAAAATACCTCTCTACACCACCCTTGGTCGATTGATAGAGGATGCCTCAAGCCCACAATGTATCATTATTAAAGTTAAATGAATAAAAATGTTTATAGAAAATTTTAATGTTGGATGAGTTAAAAGTGTTTCAAATTAGTTGTCAAGTGATTTTAATGCTCATATTTATTTTTCGTTACCTAACGTTAATTTGTAAAGTTTATTTTGATACTAAGCTTGAATTATAATTTTATAGTGTAATCTGAAAATAGCATTCAAATTTAATATGAATTAAATTTTCTTACTATGTTCAAAGTATGAATAAAATGACTATTTTTGTACGGAACAATGTAGAGTGTAACAAAATATTCAATGATGTTCGTGTATATATTTTTATTTTATTTATTGGGTACCAACATGTTATACATCAGCATAGAACATTACAGGTATCATATACATTGATCTCACATTAAATGCTAACACAATTACTGGTATTGACTACAAACATTGATAAAAAAAAGCGGTTCGCTGTGTAAAAAAAACCTGTAAATAACCATGAAAACCTTACATTATTACACATTTACTACCAAATACGTTATTACTGAATTGAAAAAGCTCATTGAGCCAAATTGTAGGCTTCTCGTCTAAAACTATTATCCGAAGTTTCTGAAAAACATTCGATCGTCTGATAGTAATGGCTATCTGATGACTGACGTCGCGGTTGCTGCGGTCCGTGTTTCGATTCCCGGACCAGCGTTGCATCAGCAGGTGGCACGCCAACGCAACAGTTACACGGGACAGACTCGATTATATTTTATGTTCATAAGTTCTCTTAAAATCAGTAAATGATATAAAAATCTAACTAAATGTGATGTATGTAATTTAAAGAACCATTTATATTTCAGTTTGAATATAATTCTTTTTTTTTTATTGCTTAGATGGGTGGACGAGCTCACAGCCCACCTGGTGTTAAGTGGTCACTGGAGCCCATAGACATCTACAACGTACATGCGCCACCCACCTTGAGATATAAGTTCTTAGGTCTCAAGTATAGTTACAACGGCTGCCCCACCCTTCAAACCGAAACGTATTATTGCTTCACGGCAGAAATAGGCAGTGTGGTGGTACCTAGCCGCGCGGACTGACAAGAGGTCCTACCACCACCAAGTAAATTTTTACATTTAAAGCCACATATTTATTATTACAAAATGAAAGAACATTATAATATTATAAGTTGTCGTAGCCTAAAGGATAAGACACCTGGTGTTCGAATACTGGAGACTGGTATTTTTTTTTTAAATATAATACGTAATTAGCACATGTTCACAAATGACTAACGATCTAGGAATAACAACGCATATAAACTATAATTTGAAGAAAATCAGAACAAAACACACACAAGGAAACGTTTTTCACACTTTATGGCGTTTATTTTAATTTATTCCTCACTAAGCCGCGATATTCTATTAAATGAATCTAAAATGAATAGAGGCCTTACTCAAGAAACTTTATGCAATTGCCTGCAGAAATCGGAATTCCGCTTCAAGTTGAAATAATTAAATATCAAAAGCTTAAACGTGATTATTATTAGTCAACGGAACCGTAAGGCAATTTCTTCGAACAGCGAAAGGAAAGAAATTTCCGAACCACTTTAGTCTGTTCTTGTTAATAAAGAAATTTCGATAAATCATCAACAGCACGTCTTTATTGATCAGTTTATAATATGCATGAAATTATAATAAAACAACGAGAAACGTGTAAATTTAAATACGGCAAATTCTACTATGGTCTCAGAAAGCTTGTTTAATACCCTCGTTAGTAATTATTCCACTCAAATTAATGTAATTGGATTCGTCGTAATTGATTACTTACTATATATATACTAAGACGTTCAACAACTTCGCAGTACACAAATTATTGGTTATCACCAATCTATATATTAATAGGTGAAGCAAAAACTTTGTATCCCTGTTTACGAAAATTGCGCGCACGGATGAGTATGAAATTTTCCACACTTATAGAGAATATAAAGAAGAAGTGCACAATGATAATATTTTTTTAATATGTGGCAAAATTTGTGATTATAGAAGTATAAAATACAATCATAATAGTGTACAAACTTACAATTCCAATTAATTATAGTCGAATTTTGACAACTACGGGCCCTCTAGTTATAGTTATTACATAAACTTATTAAAGACAATTTCAAAATCTTCTAGCACTGATGTACTCTCTAGAGGATTCCGTAAATAAGTTAACGGTTAAATGAATCTCGTCGAACGCCAATTCCATCAGGTGGCTATTGATTAGACATTTCACCGAAGAATGTAATCATGGAAACGTACTAAGAGATGCACCAATGGGTAATTTTAATTGAACGACCTAGTAAAATAGACATGTAAGAAATTATTCCATTTTATTTATACTAGAGGTCCCGCAGTAGTCGAAATTCCACTATAATTAATTGGAATTGTAAGTTTGTACACTATTATGATTGTATTTTATACTTCTATAATCACAAATTTTGCCAAGGCTACACTATAAAAAATATTAACAAAGACAAACAATATTTAATCTCAATTTGACAGCCGACGTCAAGAACAAAAGTTTGACAATAAACAGTATGCATGCGTGTGTGCGTCAAATACATGGTATGTAGTGTGTGTAATGTTTTCTTTATTGATTTAATGTATCTTTTATGCATTATTTTAAAAAAATATTAGCATTGTGCACTTCTTCTCTATATTCTCTATAAGTGTGGAAAATTTCATACTCCTCCGCGCAATTTTCGTAAAAAGGGATACAAAGTTTTTGCTTCACGTATTAATATATAGAAGTTATATTGTTGTTGTTACACCGAGCACGTTCGATACACCTCATGATATTAAAAAGTTGACAATCGTTTTATAGCATCCACAAACTATTTCGAAAAATATATTTTTGCACTATATATTATAACAATAAAAACATAAGCGCGTGAAATCGATGCATTCATTCTCAATATGGTGATAACTACGCAATGCTTCAAGCCTTATATCCTATCCTTCAGGAAACTTAACATTCGTTACTATTGTTTGACTCAACTCCGCGGAAATGCCTTCTAATATTGATTACAGGCCATCATAGTTTGGTATTGGATAAAACTTGCATATGGAAAAATATGTCTATTATACCTACTAGCAATTTACGTTAAAAATATAATACCAATTCACTTTCAAGATTAATTATACAGCACTCGCCGCTAACGGTGGTAAATTGAAATTCTTGTAATTTTTTGTAATGAGTTTAATGTTATAAATTTTTACTCATCAACGAATTTTCGTAGCAGGAAAGAAGACTCCACATCTTTCAGTGACATCATTCATTCTTTTTTTATTATTAATATAGTTAATATAGTACAACAAAACGAATATATATTTTATTGAATTCAACCCTTACTGCGTTTTTACTTTAGTCCATATTAAAACCATCTCGTTTAAAGTTGTTTAGTCCGCCAAAGTACGCATTTGATTTGATAAATGTGCTGGTTGAATTCTCATAATATATGTTTAAAAAAAACAATTAATAATGCTAAAACTCACATCTGAATCGGATTCGAAAGTAGAACACCTCACCACAAAGTTTAATGGATTCATGTTCACGAGAATACGTCCAAAATATTCGTTGAACGAAAATCACATCTTATTTATTTAAAGTCATAGGCAAAACGAAAAATGAATTTAAATTAAAAATTTTAATCACTGAAAAGTAGTACTTTTAGCCTGTTTCAGGACCTAGCGCGCTCTCTTCAATTTCGAAGCACTGACTACCGCATCCCTTGCACCCTTCGCTAGGATGCAACATGGCCTATTTCTGCCCGTCTCGCTCTGCGCTTTACAGGACTTTAGCTATTCGTGTATGACACACATCATAATATAAAAATACTTAATTTATATATATATGATTCTTTTCGTTGAGTACTAAATTATTAAAGTGATTCCAATTTACGAAAACGAAGCAGTGCAGTCCAAATTTTCCCGTTTCTGAATTTAGCCTTGTGTGTTAGTGTTAGTATTAGTTAGTGTAGCCTTGACGCAATCTGTGATTATGGAAGATTTTAAAGAAGATTATTGTCTTTGACAGTAGAATCATAATAATGCTCAAACTTATAATTCAAATTAATTATGGTCATATTTCAGTACCGGGCCTTAACTATGAAAAACTTTTTATAAATATGGGATTTAATTAAATCCGAATGCAGGAGTTTTCGTATAGCTTAATAAAAGATGAGCAGTGATTTTTTCTACTCTTTTTTGCCTAGCTCTCTACCATTAGCTTGTAGGGTCTAATCCGACTTCAGCTTACGCAGCTCAGCTGAAAATAATTTGCTTACATCTGCCCTAGCAAAAACAGTGCTGCGTTGAATCTACCATCGGATGCTAATTGTAAATGTAAACCACTAAAAAGAGTCAGCGAGAAACGCAAGGGGTTATATTTTGATAAGATCCATTAGTTTGAGGAAACAATTTATTTTTCGTATTTGCCTCTGACAAAATTTATAAGAAGGTGCTTTACACCTGAAACCTATTTACCAGTATTTTTAGTTGTTACTGCGTGATAATACTGATAATACTATTGTGTATTTCTGATATTGCTAGAATCCGGATGCAGACCGCATCGTGCGGTAGGGAATTAATCGACGGAAATTGGAACATTAGATAGTTTATCGGAAACACTAGCATAGTAATCAGTTTCTCTTGTACTATCAATAGAACATAGTACCCGGAGGTTTTGTGTGTGATTGTCTTAGATGGCTGGCGTTGAATCGATTGCCGGGAACCGCAGTTATCACAAAGCGAATGCCTCCAGCTGTCGAAACATGGGCGTTTAGATATGCATTGCAATAACAATTATTATTAACTCCTCAAATCGTATTGCTTTACAAAAAAAATAAGCAGGATATTGTAGTAACTAGCGACCCATCAAGTACCCGTCAATATATAACCCAAAACCAAGTTGATTCTACATTTAATAGAAACATTTATATTTAATTCAATAAAATTCTATAATTTAGTCGATTTAATTAACCGACTTCAAAAAAGAGGAGGTTCTCAATTCGACTATTTTTTTATCTTTGTTGTTACCTCATAACTTTTGAATGGGTGAATCGATTTTGATGATACTTTTTTTTGTTAGAAAGCTGACGCTTCCCGTGTGGTCCCATTTCAATTTAGTACAGTTCTGATAGTGGTGTCCATGAGAAAACCATATAAGTCTTAAATTTGCATTAAGTACGTGCGCGACAAATAAATGAATAACTCAATATCACGCCAACCGATTCCGATGATTATTGTTTTTAGTGTATATTAATGTGTTTTGGAGTATCTTTTTTTTTTCTATTTGAAGTCGGTTTTTGTTAAAGCATGTCTATTTACAATTATTTCATTAGAGTTCACCCAATGATCGCCACTGACACATGAAGATTTGTACGCATTACATTTTGACTAACATAGCTAACATTAAAGTTCGTGAATAGCTAATAAAAAATATTAAATAAATACAAAATTGGGCTTCATTAAATTCCTTATCGTCCCGTCGAATTTTGACTTTGCCAACATAATCCTATGATGGATTAGGATAAAAGAATCAATGTTAACTGAAAACGGTATTTCAATATACGATACCATATAACATTGGGAGCTTATCAGTTATTTAGCTGTTATTAAGACTTCGTTATCTATATATAAATAGGCAAAGACAAAGTAGTAAAGTCTCATTGTTTGTCGATCTATTTTAACATTTTTTTTAAAATCTCTCGTATTGATCATTAATTTTATTATCAGACGATTTTGTATTGCCCCAGACTGCAGACGGAAATGTTTTTCGATCGTATACATGTGTTTTTTGTTTCTTAAGTGTACCAACAAAAAAAAGGATGAAGATATAATAGTATCTACTTATTAATTGTATTATTGCCTAACCTATTTCTTGCAAACTTATGAGTTACTTAATTATAAATTAATTAATTTAGTTTTATAGCAATTATATTTTATTGTATCATTTAACTAATAAATATGCAGTAATTATGTAAAATGTAACAAATTTTCCGATTTCATTTTAAATACTAAATAAAAAAAATAAAAAAAGGAATTATTATTATAAAATAAAGGTATCGCAGGCGGGGACAACGTAATCATTTAATTGAAGGTGTTTATATTGAAACTTTTAAATTTCAGATACGTGCCGTGAAGCAGTAATGCGTTTCGGTTTGAAGGGTGGGGCAGCCGTTGTGACTATGCTGAGACCTTAGAACTATATCTCAAGGTGTGTGGCGCATTTACGTTGTAGATGTCTATGGGCTCCAGTAACCACTTAACACCAGGTGGGCTGTGAGCTCGTCCACACATCTAACCAATAAAAAAAAAGAAAAAAGATATATGTTAATTTGTTCTATACATTTTATTTTACTCTGGCCTAATAATCTGATTACAGTCAAGATAGTCAAACAATGTATGTTATAATTTCTGGCTGGCTATTTAAGTGCGTTTTTTTTTTTTGGGTTTTTAAAGCAATACTGTCACGAAACAAACCGTAATTCTCAAGCACGTAGTCATTTCCAATCAACAAATGTAAGAAAACCCCACTCAATTTGAAGAAATGTAATGGAGCACGTTTGTAAGCACACATTAAGGGTCACAACCTCATCATCTTCATTCCTAATTCGATTCACGACCAATTGATTTTGTCTCGTGTTGTTTATTGACACGCCGGGAGACTCATGCTCGGATCTGACATACGTCACAACGTGTCATTATCAAGTCGATGCCTCCAATGAACACTACTCTACACTACACTTCGTAGGTTTACAGGAGGAACGTTTAAACGAAAAAAGTTGATAAAATCTTTATTATTGCAGATATATTTATGGTTTATTCTTGTGTAACTAGCTGATTTACTCTTGCTTCGAACACCATCAATAATGAATTTGTAATACTTTTAAAATAGTGAAGCGATTTTCGTGAAAAACGAAAATTTTAAAACTTCGAGTTAGAGTAGTGTTCATTGGAGGCATCGAAGTGGTCTCACGTGATCTCCTTAATATTATCAGAAAATTTATCTATGTTAATATATAAATCTACAATGGTTTTTACGGATGTTCCGTTATAACTACTGAACCATGCATCCGATTGACTTGAAACTTGGTACCCATGTAGAAAATAGATGTACGTAATGGATAGGCTAATATTTATATGGGTGTTGGACTCCCTAATAATAATGATAATAAATAATAATGCTAATTTTAAATGCTCAGCGAAGCGGGCGAGTACGGCTAGTACGAGTATATTACTGGAGTTTATTATCCTGACCCGTATCTGTGCAAAGAAATCTTTCAACGAAATATTTTCATAAAGTTCAGGACGTGTGATTAATTTGAAGATTTGTACACGTATCGAGACCTGTGTGCTTAGTGCAAGTTTTTAACTTCTCAGCTTCCGGCTGCTTCTTTCTTTAGCTTCAGCTTACCTTCATTTGCTGCTAGGGCCGCTGTTCCAACTCCATGCAAATTTGAGTTAGCTTTTACGCGATCGAGAAGTTTAAAAACTCGCACTAAGCAAACTGATAACAGCACAATAATTTTGTCACTTTGACCTAACAATGTCATATTAAGTCTGAAGAAAATAACCAGAATTATAAATGGTTAACTTAAATTTTGGTCCGATTCGCTACTCGGCCGTAGTACTGTAGTTTTCAAATCGACATAATTTTATGTTGCACAAGATATACGATCTAATAGCTCTCCTTGAGTTGAACGTTACCAAAGGCCATGATCATCACTGCGTAAACACCGCCGAGATACGATACAATGGAGATATTGATAGTCTCTATTGTATTGTGTGACGACGGTCCCACTGTTCAAACTAAAAGTCGTGATTGCTTTTCGATCGTAAGCGGCACACAGTGGGTCGATACTGTGATTTTAGTGACTTAGGGACTAACTTTGTTTTTTTATAATTTTTTTTATGTAGATAGATAGAGCTCGTTAATCTCAATAATAATTGTTTTGGGCAAAAATTACAATAACTTTATAGTTTGGTCAGAAAAATGTGTTTTGTGATTTTTTTGTATGGAGCGGGTCACATTAAATTAAATTCCTGCTAAGTACCGCGAGGTCCCGCTTTGAAACTTTATTTTCCTTATACCTTGCTTAGTCTACTATCATTTGATGCTATGAACATGTGCATAAAGTTGCAACTCTGCCAAATAAATGGATCGAAAAAAATTAATAAATACATAGAATAAAAACCTTTTTTTTTTTTCGTAAGTGCTTTTAAGTTAAATTTGATATGGATTAGTAAGTAAAAGCAAGTAATGATACCCATAATTACATAATACCTAACAACAATACATTTAGTAGGTCTCTAATTAAGCAATCTCTCTAATTATTAGGATAGTTAACATTATTTAATGAGGATAATTATTTAAGCAGCCATTACTGGGTAGTAGAAAATATAGTAAACATTTGTTTGTCACTGGAAGTATAAAGTGACTATGCTTATTATATACTAACTAGTGTTCGTTTATTCGTACTACTACTAACATCTCGTGATTGTCGTTGTGATCTTGCTGTTTCCGTTATAATTGATAATTTTGTTAACAATTTAGAATTAAGATTTTAAGAGAGCAACTACAGTCGCTGTCTGATAATAAAAAACTCTTTCAATTCCTACAAAATCAAATAAACGTGACCGAAGAGAAAAATGTTGAGCTCTAAAAATTCTGTACGCAATTTTGTTCAAATATAAGTGCAATATGGAAACGAAGTAGTCGCATGTTAGCACAGTTTATAAGAAAAAAATGTGATTGGTTAGAATGTGCAATAAACTGGCCCGAAGGAATGATATCTGAAGCTATCAACACTGCACATGAAAGGCTCGAGATTTCTAATACTGAAGATGTTCAAAATGTACCACCCTCAAATGTACTACAGAAGCCTCGACATCTATTTTTGCACCTCGAAAACCTTTTGAAGAATTGGGATCCAGGCAAAAACGAAGACGCATTGAACAAATTTACCAATCGCTTTCGTTATCCCCGGATGAAATGAAAGCTACTACAATTGCTAGTTTGAGAAACACTAGAAATGAAGATGTAGGAGAAATAATGAACCACTTGTCAAATCACCCCGAAGATCTAGAAAAAGTTAAGGAGTATTTAATTACAAGTAAAGTGAAAAGTAGTACATATTCTACCGATGAGGCAATATTAGTTTCACTTAAATTAAGTGGCAGTATATAAACCTAAGAGAAGCAGCAAGTGAAAATAGGTCTGATTTATACCCTTCTTAATATAAAATTAAGCAAGAAAAGACCAAATGTTATCCAGGGAAAGACGAGGTAATTATTACTGAAGAAGGAGCTGCTATTAAAATGCAAGCATTACTAAACTTGGCGCTATATAGGCTTTTAGATGTGATTACTTCGGATTTGAACTCTGCAAGAGAGCTACTGCTTATAAGCAAATAGGCTTTGATAGAGCCCTAGGTCAAAGTAATTATAAACAAAAAACTGAAACAGAGTTTGATGATTCATCTATTTTCATGGTCAGTCTAGTTCCTATAAGGCTTCAGAAATTTGATAGAACAATTTTTTGGGAAAACGACCTACCCTCATCAACTTTTTATTGCCGTCCAATAATGTTTAAATTTACAAAAGAAACGCAGTCAACAGTGACAATTATAAAAGCTAGCATAACAGAAGAAATAGAAAGACTTCAGCCATCAAAAATCAAACAAGTTGAAGTTAAGCATCAATTGCACATGATGATGATAGACGGCAAAATAACCTCATATTTGTCAGAAACATTTTCTGCTGTCTGTGATATTTGCAAAGCAAAACCGTCAGAGTTTTTTGGAGTGACTTGCTTATCAAAGAGAAAATAATGAAGAAATATTCCAGTATGGAATGCCATCTTTACATACCTGGATAAGATGCATGGAGTGCTTACTTCATATCGGTAAATATAATTTTATTACTTCACAATTTTTTCATCGTATGTAGTTTCCTGTGAGATAATTTTTAAAATGACACTTTTTTTGTTTACGTCTTATCGTTTGGACTTCAAGAAATGGAGTTGCAAGGGGCGATGACAAAGAAAAAATAACAACCAGAAAAAGTGCTATACAGCAAGCGTTTAAAAAGGAATGCGGTTTACTTATAGATGTTGTCAAGCAAGGAGTAAGAATAACCAATGATGGCAATACTGCCAGAAGATTTTTCAGGGATGCAGAAGAAACAGCCCGCATAAAGGAATACGTAAAGATTTAATAGAGAGGTTTCACGTAATTCTTCACTCTGTTGCATCTGGAGAGCGCGTTTCCAATTTTTCCGAATTTTTTAGATATACTGCAGTATTGTATGTTAATTTATATCCCTGGTATTATATTGTATACCTTCCAGTATTCATAAATTGTTGGCACATGGCAGTGATATACAATAATGAAGAACTTTGGTGCCATTCGTATAGGTAAACTCTCGGAAGAGGCAGCGGAAGCTCCCAATAAAGATTTTCGGAAATATACAGAGAGTTGTTATTCAAGAATGAGAAGTAGGACGTCGACTAATGAGGATATTTTACAAAATCTTCTTTCGTCTTCTGACCCAAAGATCGAAAGGTGAAACAAAATATATAATATTTAGAGAGATTGCTTCATTAGAGACATACTAAATGTATTGTTGTTAGGTATTATGTAATTATGGGTATCATTACGTGCTTTTAGTTACTAATCCATATCAAATTTAACTTAAAAGCACTTACGAAAAAAAATATAAAGGTTTTTATTCTATGTATTTATTAATTTTTTTCGATCCATTTATTTGGCAGAGTTGCAACTTTATGCACATGTTCATAGCATCAAATGATAGTAGACTAGACAAGGTATAAGGAAAATAAAGTTTCAAAGCGGGACCTCGCGGTACTTAGCAGGAATTTAATTTAATGTGACCCGCTCCATACAAAAAAATCACAAAACACATTTTTCTGACCAAACTATAAAGTTTTTGTAATTTTTGCCCAAAACAATTATTATTGAGATTAACGAGCTCTATCTATCTACATAAAATTTTTTATAAAAAAACAAAGTTGGTCCCTAAGTCACTAAAATCATAGAATCGACCCACTGTGCGGCAGTGTGGTCGTACCTATTCGTTTGGGCTCTTAATACATCCAACAACAAGTAAAGTCACTGTCTAATCGGTGATATAGTTTTTGAGAAGTGTGCAAGTAAATATGGTTGATTAGATAGACGAATAAATGTGCACTGAACTTATTTGCTTTGCTTCATTCATTAATTCTACCAATTCGAATATCTGAATAGATAATGTATCGTACTGCAATATGGTATTGTATGGTATGGTATTATACTGGTGACTGATCCCCGTCCCTCATACAATTAATAATTACAGGGGCACAGTCAAGTAGTTGTCTGCCATTAAAGGCTTTCTTCAAACTTGGATTGAAGGAAATGTCTTAATGCTCGGGAGAACACATAGAGCGAAGTCCGGTCCAGAAAGGGACAGTACGTGGAAAAAACGATCACTCAAAACACACAGTGGATAAACAGGAGTAGTTTTAGATTGGAGTGACGAATCTTACTCCGGTATCGGGCGGTGGGATGGTTAAACGAGGTTAACTTCTTCAAACGAGGCTTGTGGATAGTATTAAGCGGTCGCCAGCGGCTTAGCTCTGCCCCTGGCATTGCTGAAGTCCATGGGCGACGGTAACCACTTACCATCAGGTGGGCCGTATGCTCGTCTGCCTACAAGGACAATAAAAAAAAAGCCAGATGACGGCTTATCATAAGTTATTCCTCAAAAAACTACAACTATATTATAAAAAAAATACAAATAAATAGGTAATTAGCTAATGAATTAGGAAACCTTACAAATAATATGAAAAACAAAATCAAATACTGTTCATATTATTTTCATTTAAAACGAGTCTTTTAATTCTATGTGTGTGTAGCCTTTATCATTTTACACTATCAATTCTGAGCGTGCAATGTGAGGGTCACGCGGTATAACGGAACAAAGTGCAAACATTGCTTTACTCACGTTGAATCAATCATGAAACGGTGGGCATGTGAGTCTTGTTTCAATAACAAGACGATTGATTTTCTTAGTGATTTTTAATAATAACATTATCTATATATTAATACGTGAAGCAAAAACATTGTATCCCTTTTTACGAAAATTGCGCTGACGGAGGAGTATGAAAATTTCCACACTTAGAGAGAAAATAGAGAAGAAGTGCACAATGCTAATTTTTTTTTTAAATAATGCATAAAAGATACATTAAATCAATAAAGAAAACATTACACACACTACATACCATGTATTTGACGCACACACGCATGCATACTATTTATTGCAAAACTTTTGTTCTTGACGTCTGTTGTCAAATTGAGATTAAATATTGTTTGTCCTTGTTAATATTTTTTATATTGTAGTCTTGGCGAATTTTGTGATTATAGAAGTATAAAATACAATCATGATTGTTAAAAAAATACTTACAATTCCAATTAATTATAGTTGAATTTCGACTACTGCGGGACCTCTAGTTAGTATTATTGTTCTCAGTTTTCGCAGGTCGTAGTAGACATAATTAAAACGACTTTTACTGTACGACAGTGAACACGGAAAATGTAATGTATTCGAAACATCGGAAATATAGCGACATTTTTACAAATAATTTAATTTTTTTTTACCTGTATCATTGTTCGTGTATATCCCTCGAAAATTTACTTAATGTTGAGAAAGCCGACTCTTAGTTCAGATAAAGAAGGGCATTAGTGTCAATAGTAAATAAGGTTTAATTTGAAAAGTAAAAATATACGCAGTACTCCTGAATAATCAATTTAAATACGTTAACATGAATAATAAAACACGTTCAATACTCAACGGTCCAAATCTAGCTCGAGAAGTAGTAGTTCCTTATGTTATGAGTGCCAAAAACTTGCGTATACGGAACAAATACATTTAAATTTAGACCAAAATGTAATCACTACATAGTATAAAACAAAGTCGCTTTCTCTGTCCCTATGTATGCTTAAATCTTTAAAACTACGCAACGGGTTTTGATGCGGTTTTTTTTAATAAATAGAGTGATTGAAGAGGAAGGTTTATATGTATAATAACATTCATTAAATAGTGGAGAAATCAATAATAAATTACAGTTTCCGAAGCGAAGCGAGGGCGGATCGCTAGTGTGTTAATAAAATGCTGACTTCGACCGCAATTCAGCGATTAGGTATATGGTGTAGAATAAAATATGACGAACTCTCTGCTTGAGACTGAAATGCTATAGCTGCGATGCCATGCTAACTAGATTTGAATCTTTATTACATGGCTGGTACACGTTTCCAGGAACCACTTTTTTTAATTATCATTATTGAATCGATATGGGGACGAACTCACGGCCTACATAGTGTAAAGGGTGTTTTATAACTTAATACAGTGTCTTTTTTTTTTTAACTAATTAAGACTTTTTAATAATAAGTAATTTCTTTTCGGAAGTACACGACATACAGTAATTGCATTGGACAATGAAATAAAACCAACAAATAACTTACGTTTCTGTAGATGTGTAATAAAACGCATTACCGACCCATACGACTCAGGTACCAACATTCTATCTATTTCTGCCGCAATGAGTCAGCCTTTCGAGTTTTCGGTTCACAATTACACAAACCATTTCACCGTTTCAAAGGATAAATGCACTCTTCTCAAGAAACCTTTCAACAGAACACGTCATGTTCTCTTTTAAAACCTTACCAATATATTTATTTGGGTGAATTATAAGCGAATAAATTTTGTTGTTTGAAAATATTTTACTATACATACTTTACTACGAAAACGCGGTCCGTAACATTCTGTTAGCCTCCTGGCTGAGCTTTTGCTCGCCCACATGTCCTAGTGAAACTGGTAAGGCCTCCGGGCCACCAGTAATCTTCCAATCATAAAAAAAAACCATTCTGTCATTGGATCATGACCTCGGGCAAAATGGCATCTGGGAGCATTGTTTTAGATAACCCTGGAAATGCATGCTATTCCATTTTTAATTGATTTCAAAGCGTTTGATCATTATTTTGTTTTTCCTTCTGAGATGTATTTAATTGTATTCCTAGTATGGCTATAAATGACTAAAGATGAACGTTGTTTTATACTTTCGCGGCTATCGACATTGTAAAGATAATTTAACGGGTTCTTATAATGATTTTTACATTTAATATCATTTCCTGATTTTTCTGCAATGTTGCAAGCGCTCCGGACTGCGGATAACAAGTTAGGAGCAGACCTATCTACTTGTTACCACTGGAATTCGATGACTCGTCCAAACAATATATTTTCGATATTTAAAGTTTTCTCCAAACACTTTTCAGTGTCGTCAGAAACGCAGCAATCTTGGTTACATTACAATATCCCGATACATAACAGTGCTCATAAGAAGATACAAATAAGGATTTGTTCCGTAAAATCAATATAGGGCAATCGTCAGTTTCAAAACGAAACTGTCCAAACAATACCAAAATGGGCTCGTTAGGAACGACGAATAGTTTGTAGGTCGCAGACCGCACCCACAATTTTGATTGATCACCCCACTACGGCTACAAGTGGAAGTGGCGTCGTACACTCAATGCGTTGTAGAAATGAACCCTTTGCAAATATTCCACTGCGCAAAGAAAACGTATCAATTTTGATTAATTGAGGAAATGTACAATTTCATTCTCAGAACAAGTTTTGTTACAGGGAAAATAATCTAGTGTCGCTCGGAAACTTTGGACCATTATGCATGTTTACTAATAACATATCGACGCTTGAAAGGCAAACGTGACTAAGCGACTATGCGTGAACTTTACAGTAGACTAATTTAAAGTTGAAATACCTGAAAACAAAATTTATTTTAACGAATCCAGCTGTAGTAGAATCTAGCTAGTAGCTGTAGGATTGCAATGATTTTAATAGACCTAGAAATATTATTTTTTTGCACATCGAAAATGGTTATTGCCTATCATTTATGTACAAAGCAGTTATTGTCGATTAGTTACTTTTGCCTTTCAAGCGTCGATATATATATACATATAAATATAATTTATAATTTTCTTAATTCAACATATACATAACATGATGAATCTTTAAAATCAATAACATTATTATTATAAGCTTCAGTAACGTATTTATTTTTTAAGGCAAAGTTTTGTATAATTTTGCACACGGTTTCGGTGTACGATGTGCATTAATCCCTCAATATTGTTCAATAAGTGGATGAAACAAACACCGGTTTAACTTTGTTAACCGCCCCTGCAACCGGTTAATTGAATGAGTTGCTCGTATCGAAACGTAATCGCATTACTTAAGGACGGAACGTTCGCTGCATAGTACAATATGATAGTACTGTGTGTCACATACTAAGGTCACATAGTAGGGGATTGTCCACGTCGCGACGACGCAATAAGCCGATAAACGCTGTAACAATATAATGACAGACACACCTACTTATACCAAGGGACGAAGTAAGTTTTTAATTTAATAGATGTGTTTCTATATTCGACGCTTGAAAGGCAAACATGACTGAGCGACAACGCGTGAACTTTACAGTAGACTAATTTAAAGTTGAAATACCTGAAAAAAATTAAATTTTAACGAATCTAGCTGTAGGATTGAAATTATTTTAATAGACCTAGAAATATATATTTTTTGCGCATCGAATACGGTTGTTGCTTATCATTTATGTACAAAAGCAGTTATTGTCGCTTAGTCACGTTTGCCTGTCAAACGTCATATTTTTTTTATCAAATACAGATTTACTCTAGTGTAAACTCGAACTCGTCGACGAAGAGTTCGACGTATGAACTAGCCTATAGACACAACCTACTGAGTTTCTCACCGGATCTTCTCGGTGAATCGCGTTTCCGATCCGATAGTAGATTCAACGAAGCACTGCTCTTGGTAGGGCTACTGTTAGCAATTCTCTCCCGTTAAGCCCGTGAGCTCGCCTACCGGTTCGCGTGTAATTGGAATAATCCCTTAGGCTAATTTCTTACCCAACCGACTTTCATTTCATAAACAACAATGGATCTTCTCAATTTTATTAATATTTAAGTATTAGTATCGTTTTTATTGCATGATAAATTATATAGATATGTAGTATTTTGGCAAATATTATTATAGACAATGACGTTGAACTGGCTGGCTATTTATTAGAGGAAACTCGAGGGCTTGGCCGGTGTTGAAGTTATTCAGAACGTACCTGGTACCACATTATTTACTGGTGGTAGGACCTCTTCGGAGTCCGCACGGGTAGGTACTACCACCCCGCCTATTTCTGTCGTGAAGCAGTTATGCGTTTCGGTTTGAAGGGTGGGGCAGCCGTTGTAACTATACTGAGACCTTAGAACTTATCTCAAGGTGGGTGGCGCATTTACGTTATAGATGTCTATGGGCTCCAGTAACCACTTAACACCAGGTGGGCTGTGAGCTCGTCCACTCATATAAGCAATAAAAAAAACCCGTGCAAGCTAATTATTGAAATGTCGTTAGCGCTATTTAGGACTTTTTCGGCTTTCTTCTATTCTATGATAGAGAGCGTTACGGTTTCCTAATCTGACTTTCTATCTTAAATAATAGAAATGATCAAGCGAATACAATCTTCTTAATGCGGTCCTGATTCAACGTGTCATATACTCGTAGCATTAATGGCATTGCTATCGCAGTCGTTAGTCAATCAGAAGACAATTTGTCATTTACTGTGTCTAGTGACGGCTTCCGCTGAAAGACGTTCAACTCAATGTCATGTAACGAAATTTCAAAAAGGATTGACATTTCCAAAACAAATTATCTGTATATCCGCGCAGTTTAGTGCAATTTGCAATAAAGTTCGGCCGTTTAAACTGTTCTCCAAAAATAAATAATAGTTAAAAAAAAACTAACAAAATACGCTTTTATAGAAAATCCAACTAAAAAATAGATAATAAATTTTAATAAATTTGAATTAAAAATAGTGTACGAAAAAATGATTTTATTGTAAAAAAAAAGCGTGGGGTGCATGGTATCAGTAGTTATAAATATTTTATTAACAGATATGAGTAGAAGGGTTAATTTGATAATATCCTGAAATGCACTCTACGCTTTTTTACAATAAAATCATTTTTTCTTACACTATTTTTTTTTATTTGTAAGTTTTTTTAAACTACTATTCATTATTCATTTTTTAGTTGAATTTCAATTTTTTCAATATTTTTTTTAAATATTGATATGTCATCGGTCCTTAATGTTTATACCAAATTTCGAGTTAATTCGACGTTTTTTAGGGGTCAAAATCATATTCGAAGATTCCGTTACAAACATACATACGTCTGAAGCTAATAAAAGCGTATTGAAAATAAATCATACCAAACCATATTTGCGTCATTATTAGATGAAGCTGACATTTTTATAAATGAAAAAACGTAGGTCGTTCAGGAGTTTACTGTACTGTTTAGCTGATAGGTAGCGTATAAAAACTTGCACTAGTATGAATAACGCAAGGTATTGCGTTTCTATGAAAATACATTTTATTCTGCGAAAGCAGATAATGAGCACTTTTCGAAAAAAAGTAAAAAGTTATGACTCGAACATTTAGCCACCATGCCGGTCTTTCTATATTTTTTTTATTGCTCATATGGGTGGACGAGCTCACAGTCCACCTGGTGTTAAGTGGTAACTGGAGCCTATAGACATTTACAACGTAAATGCGCTACCCACCTTGAGATATAAGTTCTAAGGTCTCGGCGATAGGCGGGGTGGTGGTACCCGTGCGGACTCACATGAGGTCCTACCACCAGTAAGCCTACCTAGACATATTCCGTGTGTTAAAAACTATCAGTGTAGATGAAATTCATTCGGTTATAAAAAGAGTGAACATGATGAAAGAAATTGATTAAAATTAATTCAATTAAAAATAGCTATGTAAACTTTTCGATAGACAAGTCATCATAGGCATGTTTGTTAATAGATTATATTTGATAAAAGGTATGTCTCATCAAATTAGCTGATGGGTGAAGGTCGATCTCCCACGCTCTCCTTTACTATTAGTACATACAGCGAGGTACGTAGGTAAATATGTGCGTTTAATCTTGCTTATCTCGGCTGTCATGCGTTCAAGTGCGTAACATTGTCACATTTCCGAATAATCTCACAGAAAAGTAGAAAGGAGGGAAGGAAGCCTGGAGCCACTGCGGTCATCCACAGTGCGTTTCCAGAGATCTTTTTATCTTTTTTGCCACGTACCATCCGGCTATGGAACGAGCTCCCCTCCACGGTGTTTCCCGAGCGCTATGACATGTCCTTCTTCAAACGAGGCTTGTTTTTTTTTTTTTTTTTTTTTTTTATGATTGAAGGATTACTGGAAAGGCCTCCGGGCCACCAGTAATCCTTCAATCATAAAATAAAAAAACGAGGCTTGTGTAGAGTATTAAGCGGTAGGCAGCGGCTTGGCTTTGGGCCATGGCTTGGCGCCATGGGCGACGGTAACCACTCACCATCAGGTGGGCCGTATGCTTGTCTGCCTACAAGGGCAATAAAAAAAAGAAAAGAGTTTTTTTTTTTATGGCTTTTATGGGTAGCAGCCCACCTGGTCTTAAGTGGTTACTGGAGCCCATAGATATCTACAACGTAAATGCGCCACTCACCTTGAGATATAAGTTCTAAGGTCTCAGTATAATTACAACGGCTGCCCCACCCTTCAAACCGAAACGCATTACTGCTTCACGGCAGAAATAGGCAGGGCGGTGGTACCTACCCTTGCGGACTCACAAGAGGTCCTACCACCAGTAATTACGCAAATTATAATTTTGCGGGTTTGACTTTTATTACACGATGTTATTCCTTCACCGTGGAAGTCAATCGTGAACATTTGTTATGTACGTATTTCATCAGAAAAATTGATACCCGCCTGCGGGATTCGAACACCGGTGCATCGCTACATACGAATGCACCGGGCGACGTATCCTTTGGGCCACGACGACTTCTAAAATTATCGATAGAATCAGAAATAAAACACTAAATAATGTTTATTAATCAAGTCTACGGACTTCTAATAATCTAGATTCGTCTACATTTTCATTGTTTTCGAACAACGCATTCGAATTACCCATTGTATCTCAACAAATAAATCTCAATTCACGAGTGTTTTTGATCACGAGGGGCGTCGACATTGCAAAAGGAAATGACTATATTACGATTCGAATTGACCTAGATTATACAGGCGTTTGAAAATGGCTTTTTCAAAAGTCGTGCTTAATTTTCAAACAATAAATCAAATCAAATCAAATCAAAAAAAGTTTTATTCAACATAAATGAAAGTACATACTTGTTGAACGTCAAAAGAATTACCGCCAATTCACAAGAATTAGCCTCCGTCCTGAGAAGAATTGGCAAGAAACTCAGCGGGCATGTTTTTTTTTTTTTTTTTTTTTAAATATAGGTTTTTATTTTTATTTTAAATATTTTTTTTTTTTTTTTAATATTCATATTACAATAAGTAATTATAACATAACAATTTTACAATATTGAAATTCCCGGAGCGAGCAACTCATTCCCACTTTGTGCAATCTTCTAGATAATCATTGACTTTATAGTAAGCTTTATTGCACAGATGTTCTTTAATAGTTTTCTTAAACCTATGTATATGTAGGTTCTGAACATCTTGTGGGATTTTGTTGTACAGGCGCACAGACAAGAGTAGTTGCTCATGGAAAGGAATAACTAAGAGATTTTCGGATTGGATCCTTAAGAGGAATATTAGTAGATTCCAGGTACATTGCTATCCGATCGGGAGACTCTTCATGTTATACGGAACCAATTGCTCCAAAATCAACCTCCATGCTAGAGTCGTGATTTTGGCTGACAGCTGATCCCACGGCAGATCTATGGGCCATTTAAGTAGGTCGCTAGGTTCTCACGGACTTGTTGAATTGCGACCGGAAACGCTTATCCGTCCTACTTACCCCGGTGCACACCAGGTAAATCTATTTCGATAAACGCCTAGATCGTATGACCGCAAGAAAGTCTATGATGAAGTGCCACCATTATGCACTACAACTTCGTAGACAGAGGCTGGTATATGTGGGCTAGTTTTACCATATCTCATATGGGACACCGATGTCCTCATCGCTCGAGTAGAATATCATATAAGATAATCGTGGCTTTGTTGTGACGTTTTGTGAAAAACGATGTCCGATTTCTGCGATGGTGGAAATGCAGAATCGAGCAGATTTCTACATCTAACAGGAATACATTGTACCGCTACGCAATCAGCACTACATGAGAGGGGTGGCGCCGTGTTCTCCTCGTACAAGTACAGACTTGTCGATATTGAGAGTCGTGGCTGGCGCGTGACTTCCGCAAGTGCAACAGCTTGCAGTAGGAAACGGCAAGCGTGAGGCGGCTCCTTTCTATCCGCACTAACCCGTCGCCATCGAGAACGAGATCAGATAGTAATCTAGTCTGTATTTTGATTTTTTTGAACTTTACTGGTGGTAGGACCTCTTGGGAGTCCGCACGGGTAGATACCACCACCCCGCCTATTTTCCGCCGTGAAGCAGTAATGCGTTTCGGTTCGAAGGGTGGGGTAGCCGTTGTAACTATACTGAGATCTTAGAACTTATATCTCGAGGTGGGTGGCGCATTTACGTTGTAGATGTCTATGGGCTCCAGTAACCACTTAACACCAGGTGGGCTGTGAGCTCGTCCATCCATCTAAGCAATAAAATAAAAAAAAGATCCCTTAATTATTTTAGAATAAATATTCTAATTTGGGAAACGGCGAGTGAGAATCTTCTACATAAAAAAAAAGCAGTGTGACAGTAAAAAGGTGGGTGGTGGCAGATCCAGCTCATCAATGCATGCTGATTCTTCGTCAACGTGATATAACGATACTGTCGACAACGATCGTCGATCTAGAGACCTACGAAACGAGGTAGCGAAAGCCTCCGAAGATGCCTAGATAAGGCCACGCTTACCAGACCCCTCACACCCGCGCCAAGTTATGAGTTGACATGAAAGACCCTATTTTTGGTCCTATAGTGAACATTGATTAATGATAAAATTACATTTTATCAGGACACTCTTTTATCAATTGCTATTGTCAAATTATTGTCAATAAATTGCTTGGAAAAAAATACGAAATTAGATAGCAAGTTATTTTGTAATTTGCTATATGCCTAAAAATATGTACGAATCATTTGCCAAATTTGAAGCAAACAATGCTTGTTTTATTCTGGGCGAAAATTTGTTAAAACTGCCATCTGTCGTCATTCATAGTGAAACATTAGTACCGTTATCAGTTTATCGATTTTGATTTTTTATTAAAGGTATACCAGGAGACCGTTATACTTTACTTGTATAAAGAAATTCCAATTATAACAAAATATGTCGACGCTTGAAAGGCAATCGTGACTAAGCGACAATAACTGCTTTATACATAAATGATAGGCAATAACGATATTCGATGCGAAAAAAATATATATTTCTAGGTCTATTAAAATCATTTCAATCCTACTTACAGCTAGATTCGTTAAAATAGAATGTTTTTCAGGTATTTCAACTTTAAATTAGTCTACTGTAAAGTTCACGCATTGTCGCTCAGTCATGTTTGCCTTTCAAGCGTCGAAGTAATCAACAGTAAAAAATCTTATATGTCTACACTTACCGTGGAATGCCTCCAAAAGTGTATGAGAGCGTGGATATCGGTGGCCGGAGCGAGTAACAGGTAATCTCGCCATTCATCGTAGCTGATGTTGAGGCTGCCATCCTGGTCCATCCTGGGGACAAACTTGCGCACTGAGAGACAGGGGAACAAATACTATTATTTCCATTCAAAGTTGCAAACTATGACGGATAGATGGCGTTACTTAGAGAATAGACAATGATTTAATCCAACAACAGATATATTATTTGTCAAAAAAACGAATAGGTTTACTTCTGTTATAAAATATGTTCTTCGTCAAAATTTATGTAAAGAGTGTTTTAAAAAGGAAACTTACAATATTGGCTTTATGACTTTATTGCAATGTCCATGAGTAATAATATTCAATTACAACGAATCTGTTTACGAGAGTAATGACAAACAAGCGTTCCGATATTTATATTTTAATTATACATATTTCTTTTCTTTAATAATTATTATTTATTTACTACGAGTTTGTTTTGATTAATTAATGCTTTTTAATTAATAAGATGTGTCTCACAATTAATTAACCGCCATAATTATCTCATTTACGATGATTATGAACACATAATTTTTCGCAGAAATAGTTATCTGTTGTATGCTTACTGTATGCATAATATATACAGGAAACATGAAACAGCTTTCGGGAGGTGTTAATGCAATATCCATTAGTCTTATTGTGTCACAAATATGAACGTGGAAAAAAATTATCTGAATAATTATAAAAGTTTTCAAAGAAACGTTCATGAATTGCAATGCATTTTACTCACAGATGCTATACAATGTAGGGTTTCAAGGTGAAAAACATCAATAAAATGCCCGCAAGTGCGTAAGGCCAGTGTGATCGAGTCAGCTGTGCGACAGTGAAGTTGAGCCAATTATTTAAAATAGTATTCGCTAAATGAACGAAATGCAACCATATTCACTGACACTTTAAGGTTATAATTAATTTTATGTGTTATAATTATTACTCTTTTGTATACTTATCCACATTTTCGAAAAAAAAAAACGAATGACTACGTAACGAAATCTCATTAAATAAACAAAAACGCTTGACACACAGAGCATTAACCGTTACTGAAATGTATTATCTTTCCCTATTAACATAGGCATAGAGACCGTCAAGTTTCAGAGGCACTTCAAGGTTGCTATATATATATATTTTTTTTTTTTTTTTTTATTACCCTTGTAGGCAGACGAGCATACGGCCCACCTGATTGTGAGTGGTTACCGTCGCCCATGGACTTCAGCAATGCCAGGGGCAGAGCCAAGCCGCTGCCTACCGCTTAATACTCTCCACAAGCCTCGTTTGAAGAAGGACATGTCATAGCGCTCGGGAATTTCTTTTGTCAACCAATTAAAACGAAAGCTTTGTTCAGCTAATGCGCAGATTAGTTAATACAGACGCACGATTACCCTATGTTAACAATAACATTAAATTCCGTAGTTACTCTCTAGCTTTCTGTGTCTCTTTCACTCAATTAATGAACTTGAACTAGTTAGAATTCTAAATTTGTAATCATCTCTATTGAAACGAATGCAAAATGCCAAACACGTGTTGTGCTGTTACTCAAATTAGTGTAAGTTCATCTATATCTCGACCTTGTCCTACATTCGAGAGGTCGGTGAAATTGATTTGCTTCATTCATAATTATGGATAATCTAAACATATACAGAAGTTAACCTGTACTAATCGAAAGATATTTTTGTTCTATAATCTACGATATATTTTTTATCAATTATCAAACCGACGAATGCCGTTTCCTTTGTCAACGTACCCAATTTCCTAAGGCGTTATCGGATTAAGTGAAAGTTCACTTTCGTTCGCATTAAAATCGTTTTCCGTACACATTTACGAATTTAAGGTTTTCCGGTCACAATATTCCGACCTACGTCTCCATGTAATGTATATTACGTAACTTGTTCAAGTCGCAAGAATATTTCTCTACAATTCTCCTCAATCGTGTCACTCTTGACCGAGTGCTCGTAATCGTCACGTTGGAGGGGGCAGACTTGACCCTATTCGAGGCCATTCTACTGCACTCATTTAGGAGAGCTCCCACTGTGATTTTAATTTGGTCAGTCCACCGCAATGGCGACCTCCGATACCGTTACAATTGCAATTGTATTGCAACAATAATTATTGTGTACGGTCATATTATATTTAATAGAAGCATTGTAGATTTTGAACTATAGATACCTAGTTTTTGTGTATTGTTAAGACAGTTATATGTAATTGCACCTGTCGCTGTCAATAGTGATGCTATCATTTTTCAACATCGTCGACACCACACTACCATTCGCTTCTACACAAACGTAGGTGAAATGAAGGCTGTTTTAATAATTTAATTATGTATCATGAACGAACTTTAATAGCAGTTTTTTTTCTGTGTGTTATCGTGACTTGTAGACATAAAACTACTATAACGGTTTAATCTCGCGTTGATTATTTTCAATCTACTGTTCCCGAAGTTTCCAATACTGTGGTTTTCGTCAACTTACACTTAAAAATTATAAAATGAAATTAATACAGCCGAGTTTGAAGAGTAAAATTAGTTTAAATAAACTTTTGATACTCCAAAAAACGTAATACTTATAAGTCATGAAAAAGCAGTAAATAGCACGAAATTATTCGTATTTTTCAATATGCTAATGGGAATTAACTTGCCAAATTGCTTTCAACAGATGATGTAATATGTATTTACATGGCGTATTGTTAAAAAGCAATGAACTTTGACTCGACCGGCGAAATAATACGAGCGGGTTCATCATCGATACAAATCATTTGAGTGAAATTCAATTTTGTTAATATCACATTATTACGTTGTCATTTTGTGTTCTACTTGATTAAATTTTAGTTAGTACAGAAAGTTCTAGAAGAACCAAATGAAAAAATGTTATTTGTGTTGAAATTGCTTTATCAATAACAGTATAGGTATATGTAAAGCACAAAGAATTAACATAATTTTAAAATTTTATGCGTTCTCATTTAATAATAATAATATGGCGGAATTGGTGGCAAAAGTGTGAGTAGTAACTTAGGAAGAAAACACAACACTTTTCGCATCGTCAGAACCTGAACTGGCTGAATTTCCACCTAGAGTGGAGAATAAGAGTGAATCGAAAAGAGGGGGCCGTGAGGCTCGCCATAACAACTAAACTGTCTACAATTTCTTATCAACTTACACTTAATTACTTTGGAAACATTGCTCGCAGAAATCCTGATAACCTCGAAAAACTGATGAGTAGGTCATGTCAACAAAGACCACCTAGTCGATCACCTATCCGTTGGTCAAAAGTAATAGAACAGTCATCACACTAGATACTTTCCTTCACGAAATGTGTCGATTCAGAATAAAAATAAAAATAAATTACCAATTATGCAATACAATTATATTTACACCTTGATAATAAAAAAACATATTGTATCAAAAACACACCGGCTTGTATTTACGAAAAACAGGTTAATGCACTTGTCTCGTGGTTGTCCCTTGAGATAGGGAGGAAACAAAAATTTCAATTCCTACCAGACAGATATAACAAGTTTAAAAAAAAAATGTAAACAAGTTTTAGTGGCAATGAATAAAAACATCTACTTTCCATTGAAATTTTGCGATTCCGGCTATGAATTAGTATAGTTGGATACAAAAGTTTTTATGTGGTACAGGATGGATGACTCGTTCGAACCAAAAGGGGACGAGCACGTGGCTATGACAAGCGAAACAATCCAATGAACGGAATTTACTTAACGTTATAAGACACGTCACATTATTATTAATTTGGACGTACACAAGGCAAGCGTTGGAGGACACTTTGTATGCACACTGTGTTATCAAAACGGACTGTTCACACGGCCACGTAACAATTATTTTTCGCTATGATCTTTGTTAATTATTTTTGAGAAATTCTGACGATGTAACATTGAGTTAGCGTCGTGTAATCGGCGCCCGTAGTCTAACGTTAATGTCGATCGGTCCTTTGGATTGCCGTGTACCCAAAAGTTATTTGGTTCAGTTGTTTCAAACGATCATCAAAATTTCTTGCGACGAGCTACGAAAGGACTTGGGACCGATCGTAAAGTTAGACAATACAGAACCGGGGCCATAGCGTATATAGCGATCGAAGCGAGAGACTACATGATTTATATTTCTCACTCTCGACTTACCAAATGTAAGGCCAAACCGCTTTTCTGAAACATGTTACTTATTCAATTACTGTTTTTTTTTTAAGTCTCGAACACACGCAGCCTTCGAATTCGATAACCTTAAGTACTTCGTTAATCTTTTGGGGTAAAAAATTCGCGGTGCACAGGATATATTCTTTTACCAAAACGTTCGCGCATTGCAACAAAATAATGATCATAAAATTAAAGGTACCTTTTTAACAGATTCATCGCCTCGTTTCTTCCTATCGCTATTCCCAAATCTGCAAAAGCCGATATAAGCTCCTCCAAGTCCACTTTGCCTGAAAAATACATACGTTTACGCTTTAAATACGAATTATTTTCTAAGCTTCCCAAAGGCCACTTAACACAAAAATTATCAGCCAAACAATAATTAGAGGAGGGACGGGCAGCGTTTGATCCACATATATACATTCTCCTGTTTCCTCCATGGATAATGAAATTAGAGCAAATTTGTTTATACCATACGAAATATATATCTCACTTATTTTGTTTTAAAATATTTATATGTATTATGATAGGAACCCAAAAATAGGAATCTCCTGAAATTACTAAATTTTTTTACATATATATTTTAATGAACCCATTTGTAAAAGAGGAAACGGGGAAATGTTGTCAACGGTAGATAGACCGAAGACTGCGGTTAGAATCTTAGGAGCGGACCAATTAGTCAACCCTCTTCCTTGTCCGTTTTTGGGTGGTACTAATAGAACTCGATAATTCGCCCCGACAGTAGACTTGTGGTATCCACTTATGGTATCAATTTGTCTGCTCCTAATACCTTACCCGCAATTCCCAGTTAACCTGAGATCATGGCGCATTTAACAGCTCGATATATCGAAATCACATTGATATTAAAAATCATGGTAAAGACACGTTAAATAACAAAGCCTCTAATGGTTACGACAAGTTAGTCGCTCTATCTTTCTCAATATCGATTGAGTTCTTACATATACGTATTTCATAATTCAAGCGTCTTCTTGCTTACAAGATTACACATTGGCCTTTGAGCTGTTTTAAGATACTGAAGAAACTTTTTTTTTCCCTACTTAAGCTGAGAGCCTTGACAGGCTACTCCAGCGTAACCTAAGCTACTAGGTGAGCTCGCGGGGCTCAAACCTGACGACGTTGCTAACACGAACCCTAGCAAGAGCCGTGCTTCGCTGAATCTACCATCGGATCGGAAACACGACCCACTGAGAAGATCCAGCGAGAAACTCAGTGGGCTGTGTCTGAGGGTTCGAAGAAACTGAATTGTTAAGTCTATACTAATATTATAAAGAGAAAAATTTGTTTGTTTGTTTGTTTCGAATAGGCTCCGAAACTACTGGACCGATTTGAAAAATTATTTTTCCATTAGAAGCCGACATTGTCCCTGATGAACATAGGCTACTTTTTTTAAATTTTTTTTATTTTATTTTTTTGGTTTCATGTGTGTTTTAATGTTTCCGAAGCGAAGCGAGGGCGGGTCGCTAGTTATATATAAAGGTTCTTACCGTCTTGATTTCTGTCAAGGTGTTTGAACTGCAGCCGCAAGTTCTTCTCGTGCTCTCTGACGTAGTGGATGAATTCGGATAGTGTCACGTCCCCAGCCACCTTCCATCCCGACTTGGCCAGAAATTTCTGAAATATCATTTAGTATTATAATTTGGTTTTATTTTGTGTGTGTATTATTACAAACGTGTGGTATTATAAGGCTATATATTTAAAATACAAAACTTCTTATATGAGGTGTTTTTTTGTGCTTTTACTGTAACTCTGTGCAAATATGTTGTGCTGTGTGCTTAGTTGGAGGAGTACCTCAAGCGGCAAAAGTAAGCAAACGTTCCAACTCCATACAAATTTGAGTTAACTTTTACGCTATCGAGAACTTTAAAAAAACGCACTAAGCACACTGGTCCGGATCGATTATGTAAAAAATATTTTTGTACAAATGTATATTAGTATAACAGTCCTACTTTAGCTAAGTTGTCACTGGTTGTCCTTTCCAAAACCAATACATTCTTCCAAAATAGTCTAGTCCTACACTATGCCTTTGAAATCTTTACAATTGAAAGTCGTAACATCTACTTACTATATGACATCATCATTATACATTTCAACAATTGACGAGGATACAGTTTCATAACAAAAATCTCATTTAATAGAAAAAGACCAAAAACGAAGACGGCATATAATAGGGGTTAAAGTATGAAATTGCCGTTCCATTGTAATAGGTAATAGTAACTTCATGGTCATTTTCAACATTTTTGAGTGAAACTTTCTCCAAATGGTACCTATGAGGTTCTTCTTTCAAAAAATGTGCAACATTCGATTATCGGATTTCAGTTATTTTTATTTAGCTTAGACAAAAAAGATGCGATACTTCGAAAATTCGAGTGATTTTTGAATACGAGTTCCGACGCGGACCTAACGCTGCGGAAACAGCTCGCAATATCAATGTAGTGTTTGGAGAGGGGACTGCTAATGAACGCACCGAGTGATTTTGATTTAAACGCTTTCGTTATGCAAATTTTATTTGAAGAACGAACCACGTGGAAGACCGCTCACACATTCGAATACCAATGAATTGAAAGAGATGGTGGAAGCCGATCCGAGCCAAACTACCCAGGAATTAGCGGCAGTTTAACGTTACCATACCAACAGTATTGACTCATTTGCGTCAAATCAATAAAATAAAAAAATATGAAAAATGGGTGCCTCATGATTTAACTGATCCGCAGAAAGAAACGCGTGTCGAAACTTGTGTTGCCTTGTTGAATCGATACAGAAATGAAAGAATATTGGATCGAATTCTGACATGTGATGAAAAGTGGATTCTTTACGATAGCCGTAAGCCAGTGGTTCCCAAACTTATTTTGTCTACTGCCCACTTTAAGAATAAATTATTATTTAGCGCCCCCAATTTTTTCTACCTACTTAAAAACCACTATAGCGAGAGCTTAGTAGTGTCTAAGAGTCCTTGTAAATGAAATTAAAAATCGCCTCCCAAGCCTCTACACAACGCCCCCTATTTTTGTCTGGGTCTCTTACCGCCCCCCATTAGGCCTGCAGCGCCCACAAGGGGGCGTTATCGCCCACTTTGGGAGAGTGCCGTAAGCGAAAATAGCAATGGCTGACCCCAGATCAACCGCCGCAACAGTGTCCTAAAGCAAAGCTTACTAATAAAAAGGTAATGGTAACTGTTTGGCGGTCTCAGCATGGTGTTATTCACTACAGCTTTCTCCAATCTGGTCAAGCAATAACAGCAGATGTCTACTGTGCTGAACTCCGAAAATTGATAGCAAAGCTTGCAGTGAAACAGCCCCGACTCATGAATCGATCTTCACCATTATTGCTCCATAATAACGCGAGACCTCTTATACAGCACGAGAGACCGTTTTAACACTACAGGAACTGCAATTTGAAACCATTCGTCACTCCCCGTATTCGCCAGACCTAGCTCTAATGGACTACCGTTTTTTTCGTGATTTGGACAACTTTCTACGTGATAAAAAGTGTTCTTCTTCCCAGGCGGCAGTACAAAATGCTGTCACACAGTTTGTAGAATATACATCATCAGAGCTCTATCGCAAAAGCATAAATGACTTTCCTATTAGATGACAGCAATGTACCTATAGGTAAATGGTAGATATTTTGATTAAATAAATATGGGAAATGAAAAAAAAAAATTTTCAATTTTTCAGTACAAATCGGCAATTTCATACTTTACCCTCTAATATTTTGTTTTATGGATTATTGTTAACGTTTCCACTTCAACGTTTAAAATATATTACAATACAAATGGGACGCTAAGTATGTCTGGGTTTCGGAAGAGATTAGCGTTAATGTAGATGGCGCTGAACTCTTAATTTGACATTCACATGACCCATGCATGGTTAAGCTAACTTACAGTTTATTAGGCTATGAATATGTATGCTAACTCGAAGTTTTTTTAATTAGAAATTGTATCGAACGTAGTGAAGTATTTTCAAAAGGTACGGGTATTCGTGCTTGGCGAGTTACGTTTCCACATCTTCCGTTCACATTATACTCTATAACAATTACGAAGTTCTATTTAACAGATGTTATTATGTTATTGTGTGTGTGAATTAATTGTAAATGATTTAGATTGAACGTGAAGAGTTACGTCCTCAGAAGTATCAAAAGGACTTCGTAATTGGAATAGAGTATAGGGTGCTTATCATTGAAATTGACTATAAGGATACGTTAGGTTCCGGAGGAGGGTTATCTCCTGTTGAAAGGTATTTCGAAAACTGTAATCCTAATGATACTACTATACTGAGACATATTATCCTGTCCCCACCTAGCTTTTATCAATATCATTTTGTTAATGACTAAGGTAACTAATTTTATTTTATTTAACCCCACGAATGCATTAATTGAAGTTTTGCAACGTAAAAATAAATTGCGACTGGGTGTTCAATAAAAGGTATACGACGCTGTATTAAAAATAAACTCGCGTGGTTTGACTTTATTGTGCGTAATTATAGTTAAGTTTCGCAGAGTTCTGTGCCCACACATTTGTTTGGCCTATTTTTATACTTATTATACATCTTGAATAAGGGGCGGAAAGTGACTTGTAAGCTGATATCACTGGGTTATAATGATAATTTTCCTCAAATAGAACGTTTCAAAATACTTCGCCTAACAGAAAAAGTTCTAAAATTAGCTTTAAGTAAAACTTTATTTATTTGATATCATTTTAAACAAGCATTCTAACTTATTTAAGACAACACGAAAAAACCTAATTATATGAATTCCCCCGGCTACACGCAAAGATCTTTGTTGCACCCTAGGCTTCATTTAAAATAGATTCAGCGGTCACTGACCTTACTCGACAGGAAACTCAAATAAAAGGATTTTATAAAGTTTAGAATTTTAAACCGCATTATACTTTTAAATTATTCCTTGGAAATTTTAATCCTTCTGTGTTCTGATAATCCGAGCGTACAATATTTTTTCTTACAAAAATGTTAGATACTTTGAAAATATTTTTAACGATAAGTTTTAAATAAATAATTACCTACTAGGATTGAACGTGTTCGTTTTTTTTAATTTTAGTTTTTTTTTTTAATATTAAAAGCCTTTGAATTTTCTTAATAATTAATTAACTTTGTTGTGATTTTTTTAAATAACACATCAATTTGTTTTGAAGTTTAGTTGAATCTTGGCAATTGATTACAATGTTTAGAAAAATGTAATAATTTTCCTTGTAAGGTTGTTGATGTTTCCACGAATCGACGACAGATATCCGCAAAAATGAAAATAAAAATCTATAGCAATAGAATACTAAGTTTAACTAGATCCACCAACGATTAATTAGTTATTAGATCAACCAATATCAATGCCGCCATCGGTCTTTAGACTTGAGGTCGAAATCACGATTTTATTGGGTACGGCTGTACCCCAAGCTTCAAACAGGAACGCCAGTGCGTGCTCACAGTACGCCCTCTTACGAATATTTACGCAAGGTCAACGAATTTGTGGGGGTTTTTTGTTGCACGTGGTTCCTTGAAATCATTCGTGCCCAGATCGCGGCCACAGATTTAGAACAATGGTTCCGGAAGTGGCGCATTGACCCCACGAAATGCACAGACGTGCTCTTGCAAAGCGGTCGCCCTCTCGATACTACTGCTAGTACCTCTTCGCCAATTAGGCGCGGTAGCTTCATTCCCGCCATAAAAATCTTTGCCAGCCCATACCGTGGGCTTCGAAGACCGTGGGCTTAGGCGTCACTCTCGACAGGGGATGACATTCGGGCTTTACATTAAGTCAGTGCGCAACTGAGGCGCATTCTTTCTCGGTCGACTCTACCACATGATTTGCAAACGAAGTAAATTGTCCCTTGATTATAAGGTGACACTCTACAAAACTTCCATACGTTCTGTCATGACCTGTGCAAGTGTAGTGTTCGCTCACGTGGCCCGTACACACATCCACTATCTCCAGGTCACCCAATCCCGTTTTTGCAGGATACCCGTCGGATCTTCACGACGACCTAAGTCTAGTACCGATATGTAAGTATCTTAAGGAAGCGTCAGAACGCTACTTCGACAATGCAGCGCGGCACGAATACCCTGTTATCGTGGCCGCCACTTATTACTTATCCGACCGCGACGGGGCAACGCAAAGCCGCCGTCGCCCGAATCATGTCTTGTCGGATCCCCCGGATTCACTCTCGGTGCTTTTAGGCCTCTCAAGCTCCAGTCACCGTCTTTGTCGAACTCGAGAAGAGTTCGACGAGTGAAGTAACCCATAGATACAGCCCACTGAGTTTCTCGCCGGATCTTCTCAGTAGGTCGCAATTCCGATCCGGTGGTAGATTCTGCGAAGCATTGCTCTTGCTAGGGCTAGTGTTAGCGAATACTCTCAGGTTGGGCCCGTGAGCACACCTACCCGTCCGGGCGTAGCTAAAATAGCCCCTTAGGCTTAGGCCTTAGGCAAAAATAAAATTCGTTCATGAACATGTGATACTCAGAAAAAATTATAAAATCGCATCATTTATATGAATACACTCATCAGACCAGCAACATACCACTTTTAATCATAAATTTTTACTCTAATTCTAATGGTTTCGTTTTCTTTTTACTAAGCAGTTAAAGCAATATTACGTACTAGTAATGTGAAGTTACTTATCTATGTTCATTTTTAGCCTTGCTCTTATTGCAATGTAGGGACATGATGTAATATTTACGAAAAATCTCGCCCTTTTCTATTTTGGTTACTGTTCAAGTACATAGCGGCCTTCGGATAGTTACTAGGTGCCTTGTAGCTTCTCAACATTAGGTGGATCATGCCCTTATCCAACCACTTATTCAAACATACACAGAAATAACCTTGAACATTGTACAACTGCATTCAGGAAACTCTCAATTGAATGCGTAACTATAAATTATGACAATATGTAACAACATAATATGTAATGTGTGTTGTTCGTTTGTTATTAAAATTAAATCAACATTTGAATATTACAGTTTCTTCATCGTGCAAGGCATATATAGAGTCTGATATAATAGCAATAATTGAACAATTTCTATAGCATTTAATTTGGTCATACATATTCATTCATCCCATTTTCTTCACCGTGCAAGGCATATCCCGAGTTTGATATAATAGCAATAATTGAACAATTTCTATAGCTTTGAATTTGAGCATACATATTCATTCATCCTGTATAAAACAAATTTTAGGGTGGATGCTTGTTCGACTGCTACAGGTTAGCATAAAGATTCTTGAATAAATTTTGTACTCTTCAGGACCATGTTACTATCATAAATAAGAATTGATATCAGTTTTGCAATATAAAACTTTAACTCTAATTGAATCTTATTCTGAGTTTTTGTTTTAGGGAATTTGTAAATTTATATATTTATATTATTGCTGTCATACTATTGTCAAGGTCGTAAGACTAGTTTATTCTTGATCGTCTAACCCTTCAGAAAACATACAAGTAGATTAAACAGATAATGCAACTACTTTACATAATACCGTGACAAGGTAAATATAATAGAGATAATATATTCCTATCCATAAGAGTTAAATCTTGACATATCAATGATTTATCTGTGGTGTATTGTAGTTTTGAATATATAAAGAGTAAGTTACATTTTCAAAAAAGTCAAATAGTACATTTTTTATAAGTACCTAACTGGTGTTAATATAATTTTTACAAGAAATTGCGACAGTGTATTCTGTAAAATATCTTTGATAGTTTTGATAAAGATCATGTTAGTTGGTGATTATTTCTTAGTCGTAATTTAAAAAAAAGTATATGAAGATAGAATACAATGTCAGTAGGTAAGCCAGGTAATGGGCACCTTAGTGATTAAAATTAAATTTATAATTGGTGATGCTTGAAGGAACACGTGTCGTGTCATCGACTTGACGAACAATTCATCGGTAGAAGATACCGTTAGTTCAAGCTAAGGAAATGACCATTCTAACCTCTGCATAGCTGCGATTGATGTGGGGGGCCAGCTCCTTGAGGGCGACAGACAGATCATGTATATCAATCTTCCCGTTTCCATCATGGTCTAATTTAGAAAAAAGTTTTTCAAGCCTTTCTTCGTCTTCTTTTGGTAATTCTTCTATTTCCAACGGCGGATGACACTGTACCATGATCTCTATTATCGGCGTAAGTACGTTTTTTTAATGAACACAACAATATTATTGCATGAGTATTCGTGTGGGCATACATAACTTTAGTCTAACTTAAATACGTGGTCAGAAACATTTTAGAAATTCGCACTCGATTCGCGCTGAGTAGTCTTTGACAGCTACTCGCTGCCGCACTGCCGCACACAGAGATACGCGCAAACCACGGCGAACGAGCGCTGTGTGGTAATTGTGTCATACACTAAATTATGACATCACCAGGCAGAAATTTCCCCAATATGCTAAGTGAAATATTTAAAATTTCTGTAATGTATACTGTAACGCAAGGGCCGTGAGCTTATATTACACTGACTAAAATTGTTCATTTGTGTGAATGTGTGCGTTTTATGGTTCTTGCCAGCAACGACTGTTAGCGCCATCTGTACGAAGCTGAAAAAACCGTGACAAGGCATTTACTTATTGATTTAAAATTACGTAATTCTCAGCCCTATTATTTTCAATAGAAAAATTAGGCCACAGATAAATGTATTAGTAGCCAACTAAAGCTGCCTGTGTGGTTTAAAATTTTAGTAATTTCTACAAAAGTTTTTTGAGTAGTTACGTTATTTGATATTTAGTGTATGTTATATTTAATAAAGTTAAGAATAAGAGACAAAATTAGCTTTATAGTTTTTAAATATATTGGAATATTAACCAAATAATTTTTATTTTTAACGAACTTTTTTTTGGAAATTTTAAGAAGTCATAAAACTTACAAATTTAATAATGTTCCATCCTGTTATTTTTAAACTGTTAATTTTGTTAAGTGATTGTAGGTGGCGTTAGTTTACCATTCAATATTGAAATTTAAGAATTTGAAGTCGAAAAGCTATGTAGAACTGAACATAGTTTTTAAATTTATTTATAGATGTCGCTGCTACACAAATTTTCGAACTGTGGCATTAAATTGTGAAGACCGCTTGCATTTCCATCATCGCGGTTTTGAGTTTAATTCGATTGTTGGAAGATGTCGAATATTGAGAGACGTTAAATGAAGTCCGAGCTCCGTCGTTCGCGAGAAACGTATATTTGTAAGACGATCTGGGCCTCCAAACCGCCAAAAAACACCTAAAGTACCTACCTAAGCGTTGAAAATATACCTACACTAAGGCGAAGTGTCATGCAAACTGATTTATCGTGGCCGCCATTGACTACTATCCGAATCAGGCTAATTTACGAGCCAATTACCCTTGATACCCTACCTTCCCCTATACGCTCTTACGGAACCACCCGACCCACTAACACAATTATTACATCCCTACACTCTATCATTAGGAGCTAACATAGGAACCCTTGTAGTGGTTACGGCGAGTACGGTATACTCATCGAAGAGATCGTCGTGAAACCTAACCCATAAATCAGCGCGCTGAGTTTCTACCGTCCTACTTACCGTCCTTACGGTCTTCTTAGGAGACGTTGGGGCAGCTGTTACTAAGCCCCACCCTCTCTACCTGTAATTCATCCCTTCCAAAATAATATTTCATAATTCAATCTTTCTACAGGATTTCGATTAGTCCGGGCGTAGCTGGAATAGCCCCCTCCTTAGGCTTCCAGCTAATAGGTAGGGGAAAAAACCACAGCCATGCTATGAGTTACAATCTAAATTAGCGCATTGAACTGTTTTATTACTACATTTTGGGGACTTACGTATCTCCCAAAGTAGCATAAATATATTTTTTTTAATCTTTTTTTTTACTAATTAAAAATTTCAGTTTCAGATTCGTTCGTTATCGTAGGACCTCCTCACCTAGATGCTAATACTATACTAATACTAGACTAATACTATACTAATACTAGACTAATACTAGACTAATACTAGACTAATACTAGACTAATACTATACTAATACTATACTAATACTATACTAATACTATACTAATACTATACTAATACTATACTAATACTATACTAATACTATACTAATACTATACTAATACTATACTAATACTATACTAATACTATACTAATACTATACTAATACTATACTAATACTATACTAATACTATACTAATACTATACTAATACTATACTAATACTATACTAATACTATACTAATACTATACTAATACTATACTAATACTATACTAATACTATACTAATACTATACTAATACTATACTAATACTATACTAATACTATACTAATACTATACTAATACTATACTCCAATTGTCCGACCGAAATTCTATTAATTTCCCTTGCTGAAATGCTCCCTAGTGTTTGAGTGGTATGGCGTGTTACGAAAACGAGTGGGTAGAATATAGCATTATCAATGCTGTTTCTGCCGTCGAAAAATCACATGAGAAAAAAATAAATGGTGTTACGTTAATTATTTTAAAGGACCGTATCACAATAAGTATCCACACGTAACATATCTTAGCTAACTCAGATATTCATAATTCGAATGGAAAAACGGAGCAAGAGAAATTCAAACGAAAAAAATGACTCATAAAGTTATTTACAAGATATTTTGGGGCGCATTAATCCTATGACAAAAAAGTCACATTTGGAAATACAATCACGTACAGTCAGCATCACGATGACATACGCATAATAGACTCGCTCTATTGTACTTCATTAAATTCACTCAATAACCGAGCCATATTTTGCTAAGTAGGTTTTTCAAATCGTCACAATTCAAATTTCCATCCCTTTCTCTCTTTATATAGATCTGGTTCGCGACAAGGACAGCAATAAAAGCTCATGGTAACTGTCCTCAGATTTCAACCAATAAGCCCATGGGGATGGCATGGCTATTATGTCAAAATGACAATACACAAATTGACGCGACCGAAAGACTATAAACTCTAGAAGTTAATACGGACAGAGCTGTACGGAGCTTTATTTATGAATGGACTGAAAAAAGACTTTCGCGCTCTGTGGTAAGGTCGAAATTCCGTACACTCCTTTTTTTAGATTTCAATTTAAGAAAACGATATCTATCATTATCGGCGCAGAGTGCATTTCTGTACAACCGAAATTACATTGTGAATTCGGGACCATTGAAAAGTCTTTGAAAGGGAGTGAACAAAGGCTCATAAAGTTAGAGATTAATCGGGGATTTGGACACAATACGTCCGCGACGCACACATGTCACGGCAGACGAGCAGGAGTCTGTTGTTTGTCAATGACATTGTGACATGGGGACGCGACGACACTCCCGGCAAATAAAGCAGTCATTTAAATGGATGCGTTACTCTCGATTGCAGTTTATTCATTTTTATTTTCTATCGTACCTGCGCATTTACGGTAGACCACGTAGTGAAACGCTGAATTTCACCTCGCATTTGAGTTAGCTTATATCGCAAACATAATGTATAATTTTTGTTTGCATCCCAATGAGCAAGATTTGAGTGACACACCTGAATCTGATAATCTGATGCTCTAAATCAGTAGCGGGCAACCCTTAAAAACATTTACGTAATGTTATCTACTTATACTAATATTATAAAGAGGAAAGATTTGTTTGTTTGTTTGTTTGTTTCGAATAGGCTCCGAAACTACTAAACCGATTTGAAAAATTCACTGTTTGGAAGCTACACTATTCTCGAGTGACATAGGCCAATATATTTTTTGAAAAAAATTAGGGATCCTTACTAAAACTCCAATAATGTAACCCAAGGTGTAAAAAAATTACCTAAAATACTCCTTACTTCGCGTGCCCTGCGAAAACTATTGATGATAGAATAAAATAATGTACTACGACTTTGTAGAACATATTATTATTTACAAAAAGTGTCGCGACGCCGTATGTCTATATTATAGTTATGCCGCAATAAGTGTTATTTTATTTTAAAAATTAAAACAACGTCAAATATCGTTGAAATTTTTGTTATAGACCCGAGCGGAGCCGGAGCGGCCCGCTTGTGGTGTCATAAAGCCATTTCACAGGCTTGTACATTGCACATCACTATCGTAGAAATAGTTGTAACTGCAGACGGATAGACAGTATTAAAAGTAACTAAGAAAAAAACGTTCGTATTGTTTTTATGTTCAATTTATTAGTTAGTGTTTGTAATAAATAAAAACGCAAAATTAGGTAATGAATGTAGTAATTTAATGTATGTACACGAATCACCATAAATTTACACTTTAGCAAAGTAAGAATAATTTTTATGAGAGCATTTATGATGTAGAGACAACAGGCCGATTAAAAATTTTGATTCGAGATAAAATCCCTGACCGAAATCTGCAACAAAGGTTGGCTGACTGACTCAGGCCGAGGACCGTACTCGAATTGTGCCACGAAAAGGATTAAATCACTAGAATCGTTACATCATAGCTCATGTTCTGTATTATAGTCAAGCGTGTTGATATATTATTAAATTTTACTTAAATAGAAACGCTATTAAAATGTTACAAAATGTTTCATGTTGAATGTAATATGTTACACAACTTCAACTAGAACTTATTACTTACACTTCGGTAACAGTAACAATCGATTTATATTTTTATAGAACAATACACGATTTTCATCATTTTCATAAGCCTATTTTTGACTTGACAGACAGGCGCAGAGTTCTTATTTTTATATTGCCCTTAAAGGCAGACGAGCACACGGCCTACCTGATGGTGAGTGGTTACCGTCGCCCATGGACTTCAGTAATGCCAGGGCCAGAGCCAAGCCGCTGCCTACAATTCGCGATAATTACCGATCTTGGGCTGCTCGGATTCAGCGGATTCAAAGCGATCTTCCGCAGTTCGCCGGGCCACATTATGGGAGAGCTACCCACGCTGTCTTCCGGGGGGTAGTGGACGTTTGAAAACTTTTTGGCCCAAACTGTCACTTCAACCTCGCCATCCTTCGGGATATAGTAGTTATCATGGCTCTATTGCAAATCTGTTCATTAAATCTCGCAGGGAAACTTCGAGCATAACCTTCTCCACGGAATATCTATTCCGTGACCTTCTCCATTGCTCTTTGGGTGACTTTGAGCCTTTTAATTGGGCCCATTATGAAAGAACACGTCTCACTAATGAAAACACACTGGTCACAAACTTTTGTCTTGGGACATTACAGTATTTGCGTCATATGAACTTAATTGTAGGCTATTATCAAATGTCATATTAATCAGTAATGAAGCGAATTAAAGAACCATGTAAACTAGAATTAAACCTACAACTATTACTTCCTCAATGACACATATTTCAACAACTTATCTATTTACAATAATTTACATATTATATAATCTACTTAATTTTATATTTAATTATTCTTATTAGCACCACATCGGCTTATGAAGTAAACAAGTTTGAGTAAATCATGATACATTAAAATATAGGATACATCTCTAATATCTAGCCATCATAAATATTTATAGATTCTATTATCGTTGATTCTCCTTAATATAAATAGATACATCACATTTATTTTTATAATTTTACGAGTAAAACTATGATGGATTATTCGTCTAATTCTGTCACAAGAAAGAAATATGATTTGCGATACTTCGACATCAATATTTCACGGTAGATAGATATGTCTAATCACTTCGAATACCGACACACATTGTTTTCTAAAATCTTTAAACAAACATGTATGATAATCTGTTCCAATCCTTAGATTATAACTATATTTTACTGTTCAATACCTTCCTAGATTAAATGATTAGACTACACTGTACATTAATTACACACTCAAATTAACTTTAAATCCTTAAAGTACAAGAGAGTTAGAGTACCGAACAATTATAAATTAATTTTACTACTTATTACTACAACTACTACTACAATTACTACTACACTACTACTCTTGGTACATAGAAATATTAAAAAAAAGACAACACAAACACAAAACTGGCACTGAATAATGAAGAATTCACATTATATAATATGTTAACCGATATTTTAAGCCTTATGTATTGTGAGTCAATTTATTTTGCGGATTTTATTTAAGACAATTGATTGGCCAACTTTATTTTTAGTATTGGAAACAAAAAGCAGTTAAGTCTCTCAATGAATTCACAGCCTTATAAATAATTAAATCGTATCTTTGGTAGTACGATACATGTCACCGATTATTCTTTCGATAGGTATCTCCCCAATAGTCGCACGGAAAAACAACTCGACTATAATGAGATTAGAGACTCTCTTAATAACCGGCAGCAGCTGTAGGATTTGACTCAGTCTAGATGGGTCCAGCGGATAGGTCCTTGTCGTATACTGAAAAAAAATCATATTTAAGTTTTGATTTATAAAAATCAGAAATTCCATGAGGTCTCCCTAACAGAGACAACAAACACGAGCTTTCATTTTCAGCGGCTATCTATACTAATATATAAATCTACATTGGTTTTTACGGATGTTCCGTTATAACTACTGAACCATGCATCCGATTGACTTGAAACTTGGTATCCATGTAGAAAATACATGTATTTAATGGATAGGCTAATATTTATATGAGTGTTGGACTCCCTAATGATAATAACAATAAATAATAATGTTAATTTTAAAAGCCCAGCGAAGCGGGCGAGTACGGCTTTTATTTTATAAAATTAGTGAAGTACTCTTTTAGGCTCATTATTTAGTAGAATTTCTATAAGTCCTTACTAAACATTTAGTTACTAACAATTTGTATATTTAACACCAAGGAATAACCAAGGAACATTTGTCAAACAAAACATCTTATAAGGTAAGAATTTTATTCGATGACGGCTTAAATTATTATTGACTACTTTACTGGTGGTCAGGTGCGGTACAAGTAGGTAATACCACCCTGATAATTTCTGCTGCATTTCGTGAAACAGAAACGCCTTCCGGTTTGAAGGGTGGGGCAGCCGTTGTACTGTAAAACTAGACCTTATGTGTTCATTCAGAACTCATGTATCAAGGATAGTGGCGGTATTTACGTTATTGATGTCTATGGGCTCTGCTAACTACTTAACATGTTGACTGCCATGTTGATTACCGGTCCCCTACGTGGCACACTCTAGTAATTATGTCGATTTCTTTTAACTAGTGGTCCCGGCAGTAGTCAAAATTCGACTATAATCAATTGAAATTAAAAGTTTAAACATTACTATGGTTCTATTGTCAAACACTATTATACTTCTATAATAATACAGATATTAATATATTCTATTATATATAATATTAGATTTCGCCAAGACTCACTATAGATAAATAATATTAAAGACAAACAATATTAATCTATTATCAATTTGAACACAGACTTTAAAGAATAACAAAAGTTTCATTCATAATTGACTATACACAAAGAGTATATTTATATGTATGTATGTATTTCTTTATTGATTTAATGTATTTTTAATGCATAATTTTAAAAAAGTATTAGCGTTCTGTACTTCTCTCTATGTTCTCTATAAGTGTGGGAAATTTCATACTCCTCCGTCCGCGCAATGTTCGTAAAAAGGGGTATAAAGTTTTTGCTTCACATATTAATTTAAAGATAAGCGTCAACATTGCCTTCTTTCCTTTTCTAATATGTTTTCATTTGGATATGGATTCATTTAATATGGATTCATTCTCAGTATCTTCGGATTCGTCTACTTAGAGTACATATTATTATTACGGCGCCTAAGGAAGAAAATCGAAGAGAGAAATCGACATAATTACTTCACCACCATTACTGCACCACGTAGGGCACCGGTGACCTACATGGCAGTCAACGTGTTAATTCTATGTGAGCCATGACATCGTCCACTAAACAAAGCAATAAAAAAATCATCCAATTATACAGTTTAAATAGTGGTCATTATTATTTCAATATCTTTAAATGTTTGTGTTATTATATTGTACTAGCCGTACTCGCGCGCTTCACTGGGCATTTAAAATTAATATTATTATTTATTTTCATTATTATGAGGACGTCAACACTCATATAAATATTAGCCTATCTATTCATTAAGTACATGTATTTTCTACATGGATACCAAGTTTCAAGTCAATCGAATGCATGGTTCAGTAGTTATAAGGGAACATCCGTAAAAACAACTGTAGATTTATATATTAATATAGATTAAAAACCATTTCGAATTCAAAACTCACCTCATTTAGTACTAATTGCGAATGGTCTTGTAACGCTGCAACCGCGGGGAGATCTTGAAGCCTCTTATATTCAGAGCCTATCTGTGACTGACCTCTGCATAATATATTAACATCTACGAAGCTCGTTTTGAACAGTACAATTGCTCTTAAACAGGCATACTCGTTACTATCTGGATGGACTTTAACAATTTCGGCTAATGAAGTTTCGAACATTTCCACGTCTCGGCTATCTATTCTGGCGTTTCCTTCAGATAGAATCTTGAGGTCCAATGGGTACAAAAACTGAGCTGAACCGATTATGAACAAATCCTTCCAAGATTCTTCCAATAACAGTAGCCTGTCTGGTAATGATAATGATGCGAACGCTGGAACATTCTTTGCCCATTTAACGTTCATGAACAGTAATCTAGCTGCAGCTTCGCACATCGCTTCTGGATCCTTTGGGGATAACAAGGCAGCTGTGATAGGTGGAGGCGAAGGCGCTTTCAGTGATATGTTGACTACGGAAGGATTAATCATATGAATTCTATTGAACGGGTACGGATGTTGGAATAAGGAATTTTGCGGCGGGGACATAAAGTTGTGCTTGGGTACCGCTAAATCTAATGGAGGTGGAACTGTGAGTCCCATTTCTGGTGTAGGTAACGCAGGATCCTTCAAAAATAATGCCATTTGTCGTCTAATCGTAGAGTTTCTAGGACCTCTTTCATGTTGAACAGCTGAAAAAAATCTGCATATAAATTATCAAAGCTAGGGGACCCTTATAGTTAATTTATATTCTGTTTGTTTTTGACGCCTACCGTCTTTATTCATTCCAGCGTCCAGGCATTTGGCAAGTCTACACGCTCGACACTGATTTCGATGCGCTTTATCAACTACACACCCGCCAGGGTTGCGTGCCTTGCAGGTGTAGCGACGGTCTCGCCTGACGGACCTTTTGAAAAAGCCAGCGCACCCGTCACATGCAAATACGCCGTAATGCTTTCCCGAGGAGTGATCGCGGCACACGGCACATGGCACATCGTACAGAATGCGACCTAATTGAACAAAAAAATTACGATTTTGTGAAAATTAACCTGAACCAACAAACAATAATTAGTAGTATTTGTTCTGAAGAACAACGCCAAAAATTTACAATGATAATTAAGATGACGTTAAAAAGTTAAACCTGCAGGAAGTGGAATTATATTTAAGGCACTCATCTAATCTTGTCTCATCACACCGAAAATTATAATTTAATCTTAAATTGTTACATATATCAGAAATCTATATTCTAAACGGTACAAAAAAAAAGTTTTAAAGATTAATAAATCAACGTCACAATTATATGATTTGAGGACAATGAGATCGACGTCCGGGGCAGGGTGGGCTAGGGCTCCGCCCCACTAGGGGAGGTGCCTGTAATTTATAGCTATCGGTGCCCTTGAAGCTGTCAAATGAGCAAAGTAATTATCGTCAATGATTTGCGGTTGGTTTTATCGTTAATTATGAAGGGTCAACAAAAAGGTTCATCGGATTCCGGACCTTGTATATGTATGTATGATGATGACCTGTCATTGAATCCATTTGGCGCAATCTAAAGATTTTCTTTCTTGACAATACACGCTCACTTGTTCAAACACTTAACTTAAACTTGTTTTGTACAAAAATCCAATATTACTGATACACCAAAACGAACATTACCTATAGTAATGAAATAAAATTGTCTAAACACACAACGCAGCAAATGCTCTGATTCATGTTTAACAATACGCATGTTTTTTGCACTTCATAATTTGTTCGAAACGGTCCCACGATAGATGTTTAGCATTTATAAGATAATACATCTTTTAATACACCTCCAAACACGGCCGTAGTCAAAAAGGCATAAAGGCATTCAGTCAGAGCGGTTTTGTATTAACGTAAGCACTTGCGAGCATGGCAGGAAACGCGGTGTCGAATGAAAAGGTCGACAAAAACTATTACTATACAAAAATACGAGACAATGCAGTTCACTACAGCAAAGAGCTTGGGAATGTCTCAATAAAACGGTCATAGATAATGACAGTTTTCGTATTTTAAATAATTAGGGTAGTTTTACACGTAGTAATAATTTTAAATGTATGATTAATTATAGGTTTGCGAGTCAATTAAAATACTTGACTACCTACGAATTAGTATTGTTTTGCTTCAAACCTCAAAAATAATTTGATAAGGATAACGGATACATTTTGATATTTGTTATCAGAGTACCCACATGGGTCGGTGAGATGATCTCGTTTTGAAGGGTGAGGCAGACGTAAAACTGAGACTTAGGATTCACGTGTCAGGTGGATGGCGGTATTTACGTTCTTGATGTCTATGAGTTCCAGTAACCACTTAACACCAGGCGGGTCGTGAGCTCGATCACCCATTTAAGCAACAAAAAAGTACAGTAACAACGGTTGGCCCGGACACACACACACACACACACACACTGAATTCCAAAACGCACACTCAATATTAGGTGAGAATTGGGGTAGACGAATAAAATGACGATACTGGTGGTATTGCTCGTAAGATTGGATGAACTATGAGAAAGATCTCATCGTCAGAAGATAATTGAGGCCGTCAGCGCAAAAGTGGCCTAAGCTTACCATAGTATGGAGGCAATTAGGTTTGAATTTTCATGAATTTGAAATTGAGTAAGCAAAAAAACAATACGCGCAAAAATTATGTTTACAAAGCTATCTATTATCTATGGGTGAAATTATGCATAGGCCGGTTTTGCATCAAAATTTATTATATTTTAAATAAATTCGAATATACGTCATATAAGCTTGAATATAAAAAAAATGTGGGTTAGGCCACTTTTGCGCTAATGGCCTCAATTAGTCTAACAATATCACAACTTTAATATTTACATCCAATATAAAAAAAGTATCCCATTTTAAATGAGCCCTAACGACGCTTATCAGTTTTAACCGTGCGAATGTTCACCTGCGGGGTTGTTTCATCCCGTCGCGTGACGTTTATCCGGGGAAAACAAAACGACTGGTTATTAATTACGATCGTCGATGGGAAAAAGAGCACTTTGTAAGTAGCCATTTGGTAACAGATATATGTGTTGATATTTTCCCACGCATCAACGGGTATGTCCGTCCCTTAATTTAGAAGTAATAAAAGTTGTGTATATGAAGTGTACCATGTAGGTGTTAGATTAGTTCATAAAAAATCAAAAGAACTGTTCAATTATATTAGTAAATTCTAATATGCAAATTTTTCAAGTCAATTTATCCCATTAACGTGACAATCCATATCTTCATTTATCAACGATCTTTAGGTAAATAAATAATAATAATAAATAATAATAAATTGCTAATACACAACAAGCAAACAATTTTAAAGATTATTTTTAATATTCCTGTAAGTATTCTTTCTGTAATGGTTTTTCTTTAGTTTTAATAAAAGTTAACAAATATAGCATTGTCAAATTTTATCAAAACTCTGTTCTTTAGTGAAGTGAAAAACAAATGTTTAACATAAAAAATTCAATATCGCGATGTAGTATAATTTTAATTAATAGTTGGATATCGTGTCGTGTGTTGGCGGATAGTTACGGCAATGAGAGCGGTGACAGATGCGCCGGTGCAGTCGTGGGAAATTCATCCTCCAAATTAGGTACTTACTACACGTCATCCCGCACATCTCACGGTAAATTAGCTATAGGGTTATGGCTATTATGGTATCGTTACATTGTGGAATTTCTTGTTCATCAAAAACATTATTTATTGTTAAGTAACGTCAACTTTCGCGGCCACGCCAGAACAACAAAAATAATATGGCTTTGAGAATGTAATCCTACAAAGTGTCTCATCTGAAAAAACAGTTGTGTTATAAATAGTAAAATAGAGTTTAGCGTTCTTACTAGACGATGCAGGGATAGATTGCATTTCCATGTTGTCAGCAGTAATAATTCATATTATAATATACTGATTACCTGTAACATAAATGAAATAACAAATTAGTGTCAGTAAATTATCCCACGGTTTTGTATAAGGTACAATCGTAAAGAATTGAATTCAATTTTATAAATAATCAAGTATCGTCGCGGTTTCTTAATGGTACTTAAGAAACCAACACAAAAATGCCTATAGTGAAAAGAATCGATCGAGAATAATCGTAACAAATGTAAGAAAATAAAGAGCTTTTGTGCTAAAACTAACTTGGCTGACATCTTTTTTGCAACAAAGCCGAGTGGCACTTGTTTTTTATTCATAGCTCGCTTTGTTCTAAACACGATTTAATGGTAGTTGAGTCGAGAGTTCCTGAGTGTAAAGCATTTAATTTTAAAATACTTACAATTCTCATAGTATTATACGTATATTGTAAATTGTATTTTACATGTCGTGTGAAAGAACATTTTTAATTCGAATGCCTATTTTATGTCATATAACTGTTTATTACATGTTTGTACTGAACAATAAAATCAAAATTATTGAAATCAATCATCAAAAAATTGAAATTGAATATCATACAAAACAAGCACGATATTCATTTGAATACTATTATAGATGGACTGACTAGATATTTGCTCGTCGTCTGCTGTTAAAAGAATACCAGAGACATTTTCAGTCATCAGACAATTGTGATTTAAGGTCAAAGCTAGTGTCGGAATAAACGTTATAGGTAATAACTACCGCGATTATGTGTTTTATCAGAATTATAAACCGTATAAACTATCGATTTCTAAGATAATATAGAAAATCTAAATCCGGAAAATTGTACATAATCTATTACATAAGTCATTGTATTCATGTAAACAAAAGCATCGGGCCGACTCAACAACAGTAGCGAGACTGAGTCGGTCACTTCAGACGTTCGGATTGCGTATTTTTTTTGTAAATAATTACAATTCCGAAAAACAGGTAATTAGGTAGGGATAATCCCGGTAAGTACGTTTGGACAATAGAACGGATGAGTCTCGGCCGAGTCCAACGGGCCGGGTGCGCACTGGAGGGTTCACAACAAAAGCCATACCAATAATAACATCCGAAAGTCGGTAGCTTCTTGCTTTCAAAATCGAAAAGCCAAAAAAGTGTTCGTAATTTTTTTCGATGGATCTGTTTGTGCTTTCAACGTGCAGAGCTTTTGCGGCGGAATCCTTTTGTACTGCAATGACTTAATGGCAGATGTTGTTATAACAAACACAAATTAAAACTTTCAATTACATTTAAATGCAGTTTTATTCAGATTTCGTTTTACAACGCAGACCAATTATTCGGCTTAGTTACATGATTGAGTTCAATGATGAAAGTGAACTGTTAATCGCAGTTTTTACAAACTAAGATATGTCTCATTAGCACTAAAACTGTAAAACACATAATGAGAACAGTAGGCACAAATATAATCGTAGTAGGGACCTTTCATATTGGAGGACTATGAGAGAAGCCTACATCTAACAGTGGGGAAACACAGATTGAACACGAGGCACAAATAAATTGTATATAATTAAAAATGAATCCGTATTTTTTTTGAAATCAATGCAAATAATGAAGAAAATGTATTCCAAAATTTTATTAACAAGCTTACAAAGACTATACCTACGTACTAAGAGCTCCTTCTATCTATCTAGTGCTACCAAACAGATAGCTAACTAATTTATATACAACATATTTATTCTCAATGCAACTGGGGTTAATATAGACTTTTATGCAATAATTTATACACATAAAAAAAACGTACACATATTACACCAAAGGTTTTCTTTTTAATATTAAATTGTACAACCACTTGTTACTTGCTATGTTGTTAATTAAAATTAACTTCCAACTACCGTGGCGGCACACCGTTATTTTTGATTTTAACGAGTTGACAAATCCTATTTTAATTCAGCGCGTTTATTACGACTTTTATCGTTTTTCATTTGTAAAATTCATTTAACGCTAGCAGTCAATGAAACATTTTTATTACGGACATCGTTACGTAGGTACCAGTTTTATCGTATTGAATTTATCGCAGCTCATTTTTGAAAGAGGAACGAGTTCATCAATTGTTTTGAGGGTTTTTTATCCCAACTAGCTGACCCAGCAGACTTCGTAGTGCCTCAATCGATAAATAAAAGACCTAAACTTCTTCTTTTTTTTTTCCTACCTAAGCTTGTAGCCTAGAGAGGCTATTCCAGCGTAACCGTAACTAGTAGGTGAGCTCACGGGGCTCAAACCTGACGACGACGCTAACACGAACCCTAGCAAGAGTCGTGCTTCGCAGAATCTACTACCGGATCGGAAACGCGACCCACTGAGAAGATCTGGCGAGAAACTCAGTGGGCTGTGTCTGAGAGTTAATTTACTCGTCGAGCCCTTCGTCGCCAGCGACGGGTTCGACGAGAACGGTGACCGAAAACTTTTGTATAAAATAAACTTAAAACAAACAAAAGTAATCCGTCCGACGGGGACGACACATCAAAGGAAAAACAAAACTGTTATTTTTATTTAATTCCGAGCATTTTTATATTTATCTACCTTTTAAACCTTATCTGGACTTACACAAATAATTCAAGACCAAAATTAGCCAAATCGGTCCAGCCGTTCTCAAGTTTTAGCGAGACAAATTGCTGATGAGCGTACATCTCGTAGAGCAGGTTAATGTCACTCGAAAAACGTTGGTAACACCAGGGTACAGTTAAAGACGTTGCTTACCAACTTGTTCAAAACGTACTTATCTCATAATTACCGAATTCGTTTTCGATTAAACATCTTAAAAGTTAAAAACGCAACTCATTGATTTATCAATTGCGATTGCACATGCAATTTTGTTTTATTATTGTCTAATTGTCTACTGATTTATTTTTGTCTAATAATTTTCTATTTTTTTTTGTATCTGAACTAAAGCTGTTGTATTCTTTTTTACTGGTGATAGGACATCTTGTGAGTCCGCGCTTGTGGGTACCAACCACCACCCTGCCTATTTCTGCCGTGAAGCAGTAATGCGTTTCGGTTTGAAGGGTGGGGCAGCCGTTGTAACTATACTTGAGACCTTATAATTTATATCTCAAGGTGGGTGGCGCATTCACGTTGTGGATGTTTATAGGTTCCAGTAGCCACTTAACACCAGGTGGGCTGTGAGCTCGTCCACCCATCGAAGCAATAAAAAAACAAAAAAGGATCACTGCTGCTTGAGATACAGGTTTTATCGCCTAGTTTAAGCGCAGATGCAAATTATGATTGATTTTCTACTTCTATGTTGGCAATAAATAAATAAACTAAATACAATCAATGATAAAGAAAATATTATGTTCCTTTAATTTAATCTTGTACTTAAATTAAAAGGGATTTTTTTTATTTTTCAAAAAATATATATTTACTCTTGATTTGTTATGTCCGTTAAAGAGTTATTCAAAACTATCAGAGATGTTCACTTTTAAATTTGTAGTAACCGCAATCGCAAATATCATCGCGCACCTAACCTCAGGAAGGAGAAAAGCTGCCTCCTTGAGCCGCCCGCAATCTCTCCCAATCCCAAAGCCACCGGTTACCTTTATAAAGCAGGTCACACATGTAAATACTCATTTAGGCTTACATAATAACAGAAAGCTTTAACAAAATAAAAATACTGAGCTAATCCATTCATTTCCAAAATATAAATTGAGTAATTAATTTAATAGGTGTGTACGTAACGCAAGAGTCTAAGCCGCAAAGATTTTAATACCGATTCTAAATATAGTTTCACTATTAATCACTGAAATTAAGCTGGTTTACTTTTTTTCAAATAATTGTACACAGAAAAATTATAAATTACTATAAATCGATAGCCACGTATAATAAGTATGACTAAAACTAGAAGAAATAAGTTTGTATTATTGAGCGCTGACGATGAATTTACATGCATACTTAACAAAAAAAGTTTGTTCTTATCGCTTATCTAATAATAATGTAATAATAATATAAGTGAGCAAGTAACACGTCGTAATCTGAAGTATCACCCGCATACTCCCAGTCGTATCAATTGTCGACCCACCACAGCGTCTATAAGGAGGTCTTCTACGTTATTAGAATACTCATAATGTTAATTTTATTAAATATTTTCGCATCCTCTCCAACATTTTGAAAAAATCTAGTTAACTGCTTCAATCAGATCCAACTTCAATCAGATTTTACACTAAAACTATTACTATTCTGGAGTTACTTGATACATATTATCTTGTGATATACGGTACTATGCGACAATCTAGCTCTTCTAGTACTTCCTATTAACAGTTCCTACTGGTACTACTTCTAGGTAGGTATTTGTGTTGTTTTACTCATGTCGTGGTTGTATACTGTATGTACCAAGGAACTTTGATAGAGATATTTTTATGAATCGGGAAGTAAATTCCTAGATAATTAATAATCCCACGTATTAGTCTTCTTTTGACTAGTAGTAATGTGGTGGGCAGCTATCATAATATAACACGAGATATTTGACAAAGCCTGAATCTCGCTCACGACATTTTCAAGATAAGCTTGCATATAATATATACAAGTTCCGAACAACAACATTCGGACCGTCGGTCTACCTAGCAATATCACTCGCCACACTGTAATAAATTATTTTTAAAAGTCATATACGAAGTGCGAGATGCGAAGAGGTTATATTGACTAATATTAATTTAAGGAACTATTCTGATGCACTCATGATAGAAACACTAGGGTGAAGCTATCTTATGTACTTACCCACGTAGTAATTTCCAAGCTTTTAAGTGTGATAGACTAGATGGATGATTGAAGAGAAATGTATAGGGGTCTTCTTCGTCTTACATATATTAAAACCCTTAGTTGTTATCTTAAAACATCCTGCCTATTCCTGTCACGAAAGAAAGTTAAAGCATAACGGTTTGAAGTGTAGAACAATATACAAACTCATCAGAGACAGATATTTCGAAGCAGACAGCAACATCCATATCGTGTTTTCCAGGGGTTCCGCTAACCGTTCAGCCTCAGATGGACTGTGACCTCGTTTGTCAATCCTAAATAAAAATATTCTAGAAGGTTTTTTTTTTCTAAAAACATCTTTCCAATTCTCTAAATATATTATGCAATGAATTGAACTATAAGTCCGCGTCTGTATCCGTCTGCTCCATCAAGTTTACAATAGTCAATTTAGTTTCAAGACGAGTAACCGCATTATGAAGAAATATCACCGATTAAGCTATAATTGTTTTTCCTAAAATTGAAATATTAACAAGCACGTTTAATTTATGAAGCTTATAAGCCATGTAGTTAATAGTGTAGGATTTATTCTTAAATTAAACATATAACAATATATTTTGTTAACAGGTAAATTATTGCAGATTCATATTGAAAGTTACAAGTTTATATGTGTAAATAGATCCTGCAGGAAACAGCGATATCTATTGGTTTGATAATAGTCGTATATGTAATAGGAAAAATTCGGTAATATATTTATTAGCCAAATACTATATTATCCAAATAGCGTATAGTTACATATTTGTCCGTTGCTTCTTTAAATATTTAAAAATATAACATATGATAATCTGATGATGTAATCATCTTCAAAATAAATCAACAAATAATTAAATGCACTTCAAAGAAACACAACAATGTTTTAGAACAATGCAATGTCTATCTAAAAGTGTTCATATACAGACGTTATTTATAATAAACAATTTAAGCAATTTTTTTTTAAACAGATTTGCTTATGTGAAAAAACAACAACGAAATGAATAATTTAAACATAGTAATGCTACAAATATTTTACATTCAGAACCTTACTTAAGTTTCATATTAAAATGCGTAAGCATATCTGTTTAATCAGAATAGTAAAATTAACTATTGATTTTTTCTATTTACACGCCTTTCATCAAATCGTTCATAACGTTTAATTCGTCAATATTTAACGTGAAATTTTAAAATATTTTTTTTCATTAACATATCTCTTTGCCGGAGACATTTTTTATTTTCTTACATAAGTGGACTTTTCTCAACGATGCACAAAAGCAAAATTCGCAACAGCTGATTAATTTCCTATTTAATTTCGCATTGTGTAATTACTTACATACATTAATCCTACCAATCAAAATGGATTTCAAATTTAGATCAATAAAGAGAGGTAAATAATTAAAGATTAAAATGAAAATAACTCACTGTGATATCCTTAAAACAAAACGTTCCTTGGTGCGCACACACAAAAACTATAAACTAAGATTTCTAAAACGGTACTTTAAATTATTTTCGAAGTGGTACATTAGTGTTTACATCGCAGGGATGGTTGATTGCGAAGTGACGCACGCGCAGATCTCGCTCGGGGGTTGTACGCCATGGGAGGGGCGACGGGGTTGATTAGCCCCCATATTTGAGCCATTGATAAGCCCATTCAATAAAGCGATGTTAACGTGATAGTGAACTACGAAGGAGTTTTTGTTTTATCTGATTTTGAAACAATGACATAAACAATATTGATAGACATTAAAAGCATAGCTTCTTGGTAATGTGACTTTACATTTCTCGCTTTTCAATCTGCGAATCTCGATATTTAAGTCATATTTTTTTTTGTCTAAAATTTTACAAGTCTTATTAAATATTTTCTAACCACTAAATAATTAACTAACAATAAATAATTTGTACAACTATGTAGTAATTAAATTTATGGTAATAAAATTATATTAACAAATGGCCTTAAAATTATATTATATTATATTAATTAATTAACTACTACACATTGTACTGATATACAATTTTATTAGAATAAATTTTTATTTCATTTATTTATGAATTATGTAATCAATCAAATAATTATTTTTATTGAATAAAAATAATCTTATTGTAATAAAATGATACCCATTCTCTTTATTTTTATAACCAAAGTTTCTTTAAAAATATGATATTTTGATATGCCCGTAGTATTTATATCTAATTTCTTAAATTATTGATTATACCTAGTGTACCGATAATGTACTAACTCGTAAAGCAGATATAATGTAAAACGTAAAATTCGCATCAGAAATATACGGAACTACTATTATTTTTGTCAGTCAAAATACACAAGTATTTACTTAAACATCAATAATAGCCCTTGCAAAGGGAGATGCTACGCAATAATAATGAGTGCATCAATAATCTACTAGACAATAACCGCATCCCCATAATCAGGGTGCCATCTTTAAATCTGTGTCATTTGACAGCTGTCAAACGGCGTGTCGTGACGTAACCAAAATGCAGACCAGTGATTGGTGCTTTAGCTGTCACCCCTGCGGTGAAGGGTGGCGCTTTTATTTAGAATTTTAGGGCCACTTTGTGCAGATACCCTATTGTCATTGACACTGGGTTTCTGATGGTGATAGTTAGTCACTTTTAAATAGCAGCTCATTATTACCATATTGCTTCCTTCAAAATGTTTAATTTGAACAGAACAGACAAATGTATATCTTATGATAATTGATATATTACCATACAATGGGCACTTTCCTTATTTTATGGAGTATTTATAAAATTAATCTATAGAAATTAAATTTAACTAAATTTCATGGTGACACTGAAATGTTGAGTTCTGAACTAAAACTGCATTACAGTTGCATTCATGACCGGTGAATTTCCAGTGAACATTAAATTTTTTGGTGCATTGACATATCTGTCTAACGAGACTTGAACAGAAATCTGACCGCTAACTAACAGCTTGAGTCCACGAGCAAGGGTAGCCAGTCACACCGTCAGTGGTGAATTTACACTATGGGCAGTCGGGGTAAGTGCCCAGGGCGTTAAATTTTTTAGGGCGGCAAAATTTTGAAAGTGATTTTTTTTCTTATCAAGATTGCTCTATGTAATTAATTAATTCTATAATTAATAATTTTCTGTTTAATTGATAATTCAAGAAATTCAATTCATCCCTTATTTGTGAATTATAATTTTGGCACTTTTGGTAAAATTAATAATCAAAATGATTTAATCAATTTATTTCCTTGGAGATTTAAAATAATAATCGATATTTTTATTTAACAGAATTAGGGAAATTTAATTATTTTTCATGTGTAATTATGATTCAGCCTTAGTGCCAAATTTATAATTGTTAAAAAAACACATATATATATTTATATTTTTGGAATACATAACATATTATAATGAAGTTTCTAGTAAAATTGAAGAAGAAAATATATAAACTATAAGTAAAATTTCAGTATTGGGGGGACTTTTTTCCGGCGCCCAGAAGCAGCATTAAGTTTAAATTCGGCCCTGCACACCGTACTTAAAAACTATCCATTTTGTAATACTCCAAGCCTTGTCGCAGTCGGTCTGCCCGTTTACTAAACAACAAACAAACACGGGTAAGTATAACGGAAAACAAATTGTACAATGGGCAGCGTTTCCGCTGTGTTATTGTCGAAGTCCATAAGCGACGGTAACCACACACCATCAAATAAAATCAAATCAAAACATTTTTATTGAACATAAATGAAAGTACATACTTGTTGAACGTCAAAAGAACTACCGCCAATTCACAAGAACTAGCCTCCGTCCTGAGAAGAGTTGGCAAGAAAGTCAGCGGGCATGTATTTTTTTTTAAATTAGATTTTTTTTTAATATTAGATTTTTTTTAAATATTCATTTTTACAATGAGTATTATAATGTAACAATTATTACAATATTGAAATTCCTGGAGCGAGCAACTTATTCCCACTTTGTGCAATCTTCTAGATAATCATTGACTTTATAGTAAGCTTTATTGCACAGATGTTCTTTAATAGTTTTCTTAAACGTATGTATATGTAGGTTCTGAATATCTTGTGGGATTTTGTTGTAATGATCTATATGCTCGTAACTATGCGCACAAAGGCGACAAAGATAAAAATAAAACAACCAATTCCACTTTTAAAACAGTTTATTATTAAGTACAAAAAACACTCCGTACAGATACACATCCGACCACAATGTACGGAGCGAAGGCTTCCGAATTAGAGATCTTACTTGAATATTGATACTTTTAAAAATACAAGCACAGTGACCAATTGTAAAGATGTAAACTTCAATAATTAAAATCGAGGGTACTTAACTCCAATAACATTCAAAAAGATTTAAAAAAATAAAATAGAAGTTACTTATGTAATAAATTTTAATCTTTAACTATCTAGAACAATTCAAAACTGTTATATATATATATATATATATCTCTTGAATAGGAATTCAACACACAATAATCTTGTTTCTCCCGGCTATAATCGCAATTTATTTGGGATCGGCCTGACTACTACGTGCGGTTTTATTAGACAAAAATGATTTTATTAAATGAAATTAATATAACAGAACAATGATTGGTTAGCATTATTTCTGTGTTCGAGCTGTCAATGTGTCAGTGTGTGGAATTTAAAAGTTTTATATTTAAATTTGTCCATAATTCATTAAAGAAAGTGATTGGTTGAAATATAAATTGAAAATACACTATAAATAAAGAAGAGGAAACGATAGTTCATACCAAAACTGTGTCACTACTATATTAACTTCTACCGGCAATTCATATTAAATCGAAATAAATTCTTCATGTCAAGTCAGAGCCATGGGTACAGCCAGAATAAAAAGAGTAGGGGTTTGTACCAATTGTAATGTCAGTGAATGTTTGAGGAAAATATTTTTATTGTTTGCATTAAGAAAAAAAACTATGTTTTAATAAATAATATTATCAAATGTAAAAAAAACCATTATAATTTATAGATACCATGTAGTTTGTCTGGTGCAAGGCAAACATTCCAGAAAAAAAAAAACATAATATAGTAGTATTAGTGGTTCGACTTGGCTAATTGAATTATGCTAATTTCTTCTCCTTAGATGACAATGTCCCAAATTTCGAAAGGTACGGTTGTTTTTGCAAATAACGTTTTGTCTTCACAGTCACTGTCTAAAAATACCAGTGATAGAAAAATACATAACATTAAAACCACGAATACAGGTATGGCCGGTGAAATGAAAATAAATACAATTTGCTAATGTGTTTTCGTCTGTAACTGTAACTGTATCTGTGTACAAATAAAAACTAACAGATACGCGCAAGGTCAAGTGTATCCTGAGACGCGAAACTGTTTCGCTTTGAATGAGATTGCGCGTTCACTTAATAAAACTAGGGAGTGCTGTATAATTTAGATGATTACGAACATACGTCTGGTTTAATATCTGGCTACTCACTTATGTGCTACTTGAAAAAAAGGTGGAAGACATCTGAAGTCGTTACTTAATATTTTGTTTATCATATTGATGCCAGCTATTAAGCCCGCTATATACTATATCCAGAGTTTTCAAAAAAACACAACAATTAAGAAGCTTATAAAAACGGTGCAATTTTGTCAAAGAAAATGAAAAAATAGTTTTTAAAATTTAAGATAAACCACAGGTAATACAGAGCTATCAGTTTTGTAATGTTTGATTTACATTTTTTGATCACTGTGATCACAGTGCAAGAGCATGTGCGCAAGTTCAATACAATAGCGTAGATACTCACACTGCAAATTGTACTATTATCAACGCAACAGAAACACTTTCTAAATAATAATGTTTAATTTATTGTAAATCTACAATTTATTTATCTAAGTTTAAATCAGTTATTATAAAATTACGTGCTTTTCTGAAGTATTTGATAAAAATACCTTGTAATAATGCGAAAATTAATGCAAAAACCGATTAATTTTGAATTTTAAAGATTTTCACGCGATCACACAATATGTTACTATACCATATTGTGTGATCGCTCGTGAACTTGTTATCCGAATACATTTTGACGTAAGTGAACACAATTATTCATTTACTATCACATTTATGGCCATAACAAACAAAACACAAAACCATCAAACGATCATTAAACTCTCTTATCCAGCATCATTCCTGTAAGAACCTTCTAGAACTAAATGCGGTACTAGTCTTTGGGTAAAGCGCTGTCGCTTTTGCCTCTACAATAGACTCTGCACGCTGACTTTGAACCCAGCATTCTGTCCAATAAACTGTGCTTGGCCCTTCGCCGGAGCGTGAGGACTTCACGGCAAAGCTCGTGGAACACTTCACCAACTTGATTGACTTGCTCAGCAGCAGCCACCTCTGCGAAGCTACACTCGAAATCTTTAGCTAGGATCTCCCCTTCTTCTGGACTCACCTAAAAACACATATTTTTTTATTGCCTTTATAAGCAGACGAGCATACGGCCCGCCTGGTGGTAAGTGATCACCGTCGCTCATTGACGTCAGCAATGCCAGGGGCAGAGCCAAGCCGCTGCCTATCATTAAGTACTCTCCGCAAGCCTCGTTTGAAGAAGGACATGTCATAGCGCTCGGAAAACACCGTGGAGGGGAGTTCATTCCAAATTTTCACATTTGTTAATACTGGGTAAATAAACTGTAGGGTTGTAGTTTTCGCTAGACTATAATTTTTAAAATACCCTCAGATTCCATTAATGTTAGTTACTTAAACGGAATAACAAAGACAGCAATACAAAGCTTGATTCGGATAAACGATGCTAAAACGTACTAACCAAGTAAAAAAAGCACTTATTTTAAGTTCCTGAAATTATAAATTACTAACTGTACTCGCCCTCGCCCTCTACTCTCTCTTTGCTGGGTATTTAAAATTAACATTATTATTTATTGTCATTATTATTAGGAAGTCCAACACTCATATAAATATTAGCCTATCCATTAAGTACATGTATTTTAAATCAATCGGATGCATGGTTCAGAAGTTATAACGGAACATCCGTAAAAACCACTGCAAATTTATATATTAGTATAGATAAGAGAGAGACAGATCAATCCGTGAATACGTCACCACAGACCGCGATCTGTATCGTTAATTCTTCGTTAGAAAGGAAATTAACTACACACCTGCCTCAGATGTACCATATCGGCTTTATTTCCGACCAAGGTCAGAGGTATCTCCGGTTGAAGGCTCTGTTTGGCTCTCCGGACGTAGTTGAAGGACTCCCGGTCCGTGATTGAATACACCAAGAATAGACCGTCCGCCCATTGTGCTATCTCGTTCCCAGGTATTTCATTTAGACTCTGAAATTTAAGAAAGAGAAAACTTCATTTAGGTACACATACAGAAATATGATGTGTTCAAATGAATACAGTGAACATTTAAGACATCAAATTAAATAGGAAAATAGGACATTGGGTAATTTAGTTTTCTTTGTTCATGTACTGAGAAGCATGCTACTCCATTAATCTACAGAAAAGATCCCTTATCAATCCTACACAGGTTTCGGTAGCTCAGTAAGGTGAAAAAATCAATCGTCCTCTGTAAACCCGTAAGTTGCATATACTAAAGCGAAAAACGGTAGCAACTTTCCTTCCAATGGACAAGATTGTTTATACTCGTAATGGTGAACAGGCGACGTCTCCCTAAGCACGTCATTTCGGATCTTCTAGATCTACTAATGGTGCTTTTAGTTGCCTCAAGCACCGGTTACTATTTTTGGCAGCTTGCGACAAAGGGTCCGGCAACGGTAAATTAACCCACAGACACAGCCCACTGAGTTTCTCTCCGGATCTTCTCAGTGGGTCGCGTTTCCGATCCAATGGTAGATTCTGCGAAGCACTGCTCTAGCAAGGGCTAATGTTAGCAACGTCACCAGGTTAGAGCTCCGTGAGCTCACCTATTCGTTCGGTAGCGCTGACATAGCACTATAAGGCTACCGGCAAAGGTAGGATAAAAAAAAGGTTTCAGGTAGCTGAGCCGCCACAGTAATTAAGTAAATGTATTTTACAAGGCGAATTTATTAAATTCACCTTCTTAAAATTTTCTCCTGTCCTAAAACCGATTATTATTAACTGCGAATTATTAGCTCGGTTACTTAAATTTCCTTACCTTTGGACATGTGTCTAATATTTCGAAAAGTATGGGTTCTCCGTCTAGCAACGCCTCGTGTTTGTATTTGCTGTCTAAAAATAACAACAGGTAAGTTTAATACATTGCGAAATCATGTATTCATATTACAGTATTATTGTCGCCAGCATGTCGTATAATTGAGGTTAAATCACATAATACCTTGTTGATGGTCGTATTCCCCGATGTACCGCTTCGTGAGGAAGCGAACCGTGAGCGCTATAAAAAAAGTACAAATAACTATTTAGTTTTGTTATTCATTAAAATTCCCATGTCTTCTTCTTTTTCTCCACCTTGTCCCACTAGGTGGGGTCGGCAGAGCTAATATCTCTTCCATTCTCTTCTATCAGCCATAATCTCAACACTCACTCCTCTTTCTCTCATATCGTCATTCACATACTCCATCCACCGATCACCGTCCACGCCGAACCCGTCGCTTGCGACGAAGGGCTCGATGAATAAATTAACCCATCGACACAGCTCACTGAGTTTCTCGCTGGATCTTCTCAGTGGGTCGCGTTTTCGATCTGGTGGTAGATTCTGTGAAGCATTGTTCTTGTTAGGCCCAGTATTAGCAACACTCCCGGCTTGAGCCCCATGAGGTCACCTACACGTCAAGGAGAAGCTGAAATAGCCTCTCAAGGCTATCAGCATAGGTAGGGAAAAAAAACTCTATCCATGTCTTTTTCGGTCAACCTCTTCCCCCTCTACCTTGCACTACCATTTCCATACATCTCCTAGTCACATGCATCCTCTCTCTACGTATCACATGTCCATATCACGCTAACCGTTCGCTCTTTAATTTGTTGATTACTGGGTCTACTTTCACACTTCCTCTTATTAAAATTCTCATATAATTTAATGAAATCGTTCCGAATGTATCCTATACCAACACGTTATGACGCAAATACAGCCGACCAGTAAGCTAAATCGGTTCGAAAAACAATTTTTACGGTCTTCCCACTTGAGTCCCGTGGCCCACCGCTGCGTAGGAGAAATGACCAAAACGGGGCGAAAGAATAGGATAATAAGCCTACAGAGAGAATATGTATGAAAAACAGGTTACGGTATCAACCCGCAGCGGGTTAATTGTGCCCCTGACATTGTATATGTCCACTCACGATCAAGTGCATAATACGCTCTTTTCAAAGCTAATAAAAAGCTTCATGAAAAATTATATAATTTTCAAAATTCCGAACAAGACTAAAACTGGAATGTTCAAAACCCGAAAAGGGTAACCGGGTAAACTTCACTTTGAAATCATGTCATTAGCTGTTCTCACGTCATTTTTCTAATAATAATGTTTGGTAGTAATAAATCAATTAACAAACAGTGAACAAATGTGTTATATAACTGTAACATTTAATGTTTACTTATGAACTGTCCGAGTCGATGAATAGTTTGAAATGTATGGTCTTGGAATAATTTTATTTTTACGATCGATAGACGTATGTGTAATATTTTAGGATATTTGAATTTCCTGCTAATAAACAACAAGATCGGTACGTTTGGCGAATATATTTTGTATCTTATAACAAAACATAGCTTAAATTAAAAAATAAATCATACTAATTTATTATTTCAACATTCATCATTTCAACGCTCTAGCCTCTATTAGGTAACTGAACAGGCTCATGGTCCACCTAGTATTCCATGTATTTTTTTAAGATCGCACTGGGCACGAGACCTTTAAGCCAAGTTACATATTTTTATTACATTATGTTCTTAAATTCTGTTATAATATGAAAATTATACAAAGCAAAATGAGATAAAGTTGATTAATTTAATATTGTAATTAATTCGGATGGAATTAAAAGAAATAAAATAATATAGGATGAAATAAGGTCTCAGCAAAATGATAGTTATTTACTAAAGCTTTCTCAATCCACATTTTGGAGAACCCGAGACGCTACGTCCAGCGGCTTTGTTTCATTTTTCTACATTTGTGCAGTTTCACAGATACCAAACATATAATAAAAACCCACCATTATTATATACTTAAACCTGATGAGACATAAAATTAATAATATAAAACAATTCACCAAACTGTATTGTTATCCATGTTAACATAGATCTCTGAATGAAATGCCGCCACAGATAATAAAATGACTCTCGAGACGATGATGATGATGATGAGAAAATGATATGTGTCAATATCAATTGCTCTGTGTATTATAGTAAAGATTTCTTCCCCATTCACATCGGAACGCATGAATATGAATAGTTAGGTAGCCGTTATTCCAATGCAAAAGGGACCCTATAACACTTTCCTTTTTTTTGTGATTGAAGGATTACTGGTGGCCCAGAGGCCTAACCTTTCCAGTTTCACCAGGAGGGGTGGGATTTGCTAACAGCAATCCGAGCGCTTCCGAAGGAAACCTAACAACTCAAGAGCAACTGATTTGCGAATGAATCTACTACCGGATCGGAATCGCGACCCGCTGAGAAGATCCGGCGAGAAACTCAGCGAGCTGATGCATCAGGCGGGGGCGGTAGGTATACGATCCCTTGACCCAGATCTGTCAGAATATGTTTTAAATACGTATGAATCCCCCTTCGGGTCTTCTCAGGAGTAGAGATTATTGATATATTTGACACCGATGGTTAAGTTTATTTTGAAATTTCCAGAAGTTTAACGTATGAAGTCGAAAATTGAATCAACGATTTGAATTTGGATACGTGTAGGCGAATGTCGGTCTCTGCTACTACTACTACAATTGTTCCATCATTGTTTGAAATATGCAATTTTTAAATATACATATGCGTTTGAAAACCACAATATCGTTCTAATTTATCCAAATGACGCCAAACGCAATTTCCTAATACCTACTGTAAACGCTAACTCTCACATTCAGCATTTGAAGTAATACTATTTACGGATCAGAAACGAAAGCTACTAAGATTACCTATTCGATCGTAGAGAATGCGAATAACGTAAACATCCTACTCAGTCATATGATTTATTGAAAGTAATCGAACTCTGACGCTTCTTAAGTCACGTTTGTTTTGCATATAAAGTTACTAATGCACTGTTTCCGATTATACTGCGCTTGGGAGAGGAAGTACTTGCCCGGAAGTTTAGGAATATGAGTAGCTTGTTTGTTTCATTGTGTACAAAATTTACAGAAACCGCTATGCGTATGAGTTCATGTTAAAACTTTGTAATTGCTACTATGTGTAATTATATTTGTTTTTAAAAGGATTATTATTAATTTATTACGCGAAAAATCTGAGGATTGATTGGTAAAATGATAGCTATATTCAAATAGATTGACATGTCTGTACCCAAGTACAAAGGTACTAGTAAGTAATATGTACTTGTAAAGTACTTGCGCATCGAATACGAAGTACTTCTACTATGAGTATTCATATAAAACAAAAATAGTAATTTCTAACAAAATAAAAAGAAATATTCAAATTGACTAGTTAAACACTATTTTATAAAATTTGCGGCAGGCGTGTATATTTTAGACTACAGTAAAAGATCGCGATTATAGAGCTTTTAGATGTTCCGTATATGTTTTGTAAATATGCCGCGAATACAGAAACCGTAAATATGCAATGCTAATTTACATAATATATGGGCTAAAATAGAGGATACCTTCCTAGATAACAAAATAAAAAACAAGTACATATGTTTATAAGAAAATGAATTTAATTGCAGTTTTTGACCATATTGATTAAGGACGACATGTTTACAAAGGTTATTCGGTTGGATAGGTACCTACATATTAGAATCCTTTTTATCAATGTGTATATACCGATTAGATTCGCGAATAAAGAAATCTTTAGGCGCGAATATAGGGATTGGATCGCATTTTGTTAACCCGCGAATAGTAAAAATGCGGCTGAAGGAAGAGCGAATAAGGAGCTTTTACTGTACTTATTATACAAATACGAACAAACAAACGTACAAACAACGATTTCGGTATTCAGTATTGTTTTTCCGGCTCTATGGTATTGTATACTATACCTATGGGCTACGGCAATTATATAAGACCAGATAAGCCCATGTTGCTCAATTTTCACCTAAAACGACTGACGTAATGAACCTATTGTTTTACTAGAGCATGTCCCACTACGCGAGAATATAAGCTTTTCGTATTTCCTTTCATTAGTTCATTATGAGAATCGTTAATGAGTATGCATTCATTGAAACATATGGTAGGTAGCCAGGTCGCCTTGGATCAATCTACGGAATAATCGTTTTTCTTTTCTACCTAATAGCTGGTAGCCTTCAGGTGCTTTTCCAAGTTCTCCGAGCTGGTAGACCCGCGCGCACGTGGGTCGGCCTTCGAGCAAATAATCACATATTAAGAGTATAGATGTATTAATTAAATATACAAAACGAACGCTTCTCTTATATTAAATTTCGACAGTAAGTACGTTTGTTTATGAAATAAAATTACATCACCATGTACCTATCGAAGCTTACAAGTCGCGACGTTTGTAAGGACAAGCTATTATTCAAATGCCAGTTACAAGTGTGACATTGACTTCGGGGCTGCCGATCTATGACGTCACACTTCGATTCTCCTTTCCTACGCAGCCGTATAATTATCCGACTATCGCCTCTATGCCAATAAAAATGTATTATTTTAGTGAAGTCGTAATTCTGCACATTTTTATTTTTCTTATATCGTCAATCATAGGCCGGCTCATTTTTGCTATACCATGATAAAATGAAACGGACATTATAAAATGAATTATTTACATCGTGTCGTTTACGAGCATTTACAACTATTACATTAGTAGTAGCTTCGTGTATAAGATTAGTTACTTGTGTCATCTGAGATGATAGAGTGAGAGATGTGTAATGACAATAAATAGGTATGTAGTTACTTACGAATGAATACTTTTGGTGAATTACAATGTTTATGTTTATAAGTGGTTGACATTACTGTATTACCCACTATACTCATCTCAAGCAATGCAACTTTACCTATGTCCATACCGCAGGCAGGCATCCCATCTTCCTTATGGTCAACCCTCGCAACTTTTCTCGCAAGCTCCAACAAACTCTTTCATATTGTCATTAAATCAATGTGCTAACTGTGTAATTTTACTTTATTTACACTTCATTGCGGACAAGAAAAGTGTATAAGACACACATCGATGCTTAATTAATATTTTCGAGATAAAATCCTGTGCGTCAACCCTACACGTTGTTTCCACGGAACATGTAAAATCTCGTAAAAGATTAATAGTTGCGGCGTAATTTATAGCGTACTCTACTGGCCGTGATATATTGTAAAAACCGTAATGACAGATTTCATCAAGGCTGATGCGTAACTCGGGTACTGGATATCTTAAAATAAATCATTTCAATTCGTTTTCTGTATTAATGTTTCAACACCGCTATGACCGTTAAATTATTAACTGTGATATTGAAATTTATCAACTTATTTTAGCTCTGCACATATAACAACGCACCTATGATAGATTCAACTAAATTTTTTGATTTCGTATCCAAAAAATTTAAACATTGAAAATTTACAATTGATATAGAATGTTTGTACTAATCATTATTAACTTGTTTAATAATTGTATTGTTAGTATAATAACTCTATTGTATTATTGTATTGTTTATTAAATTCTAAAGCTTAGTAAGGAATATAAAATAAATCGTACTTGCTTTCAAAAACGAACTGAAATCGGTTCGTATAGTTCTGAGAAGTGACGACTTTGAAATGGTTCGGATTAAGAGACCCTCTATCCCTTTTCCGCAACACATTTGTTGTTATAGAATTAAAATTTTAAATGATGACGTCAGTGTACAAAAGTTTGCGCTCTTGTTCTAATATGAATTTAAGATGGTCAAATTTCCACTTTTAAATTTTATTTTCGATAATCTCGTTTATTTGTTGCTTTATTGTAAGCCAGAAGGTATTTTATTACTGACAAAAAATTATCTAATTTCAGAAATAAGTTTAAATGATTAATCGCCATGTTGAGTGTTTCAGATTATCCTAGGAATAAAATTTTAATCACAAATGACGATGTGACTCGATTTCCGCTGAGTAGGTACTGTGTCGGTTGAGTAACCTCGCAACTTGTAGGTACGTGTTTTCGTTATTTAGATTCACCGAATCATACAGTAACTACACGTTTTAGAAATTTCTTTTTTCACAATCCGATATAAGTGTTTAGTATTATGTCACTTCACGAATATCTTCTTACTCTGACGCCAATTCAAATGAATCTCCGTCCAATATGTTCTTCATTTCTACATATTTGCGTATCAGACCAATGGACCTTTATTCAAAATTTCCCAAATGTTGATTTTGGAAAAAATACTGTCCGATCATTATCAGGGGATGACCTCACCATGTCTTTGATTATTTGAATTGCAGCCGCAGCGCTGGTGATACTGCGGAACTCATCCGAGATTCCATCTTTAAATTTTAGTCTAGTTTCCGTCGTAAAACAACGTTTTTAAAATAAAATATAATATAAATTTCAAACCAAACCGCAGTGACTTTAATTTTAAATAAAAAATTAGAATAATGAAACGGAAGTCAGAATTGGAGTTCAAATTCGTATTGAGATTAATAATTGCACGGGAAATATAAGCAAACATCTTACTAGAAGCGAATTTGTAATATGCAAGAGTTAAACACGTTTGCAATGAATAAAATAACAATAATTTACAAAATATGTACGCATTCATTCAAAATATGTTAAATTAAATGTTGTTGGCGCCAACGCAACAAAACGAATGATGGATATAGTTAATATGGAGTCAAGGTTTAACTTTTGGGTTAGTCATACGTATTTCGTAATTTTAGATCTACTTGATCAGGATATGGTGCTTGTTTAACTGACAAGTCTTAATTAATAATAAGCTAACTGAATAAACAATTTTACAATTCGAAAAGTTTTCTTGTTTATCGCGAATTTCCTGAGAAATACTTCGTTGCTCGTTAAACGACTATACCTACTTGATATCAAATGCGCATTGATTTTTCTAGTGCAAATGGATTATGTTCCATTTAATTTAAATTTTACTCGTCTAACAATATCAATTTACCTACATACTCCTTCGAATGCATTCAAAAACTCGGACAGCTTAAATTTCCTTCGTAAGTAATATTAAGATACTTTAATTACGAAATTAATGTTCATTATTCAATTTGTCTCGAATAGAAATAGTTTGTATGAAAATCAGCACATAAACACGATGGTCAGTGACATAAATTTCATTGATCATCCTATTAACGGCTTTCTATTTATGTTTTATTTTGTGGGGTATTTATATTTCGAATCAAATGCCAAGAAATTGAAAATTTATATTTAATCTTGCACGTGTAATTATTTGGAGGGAGAGTAAAATACCTAATTGCCCATCGAATGCCGAATTACGATTCTACGATTGAAACATATTTATAGTAAACTAGTGGTCCCGCAGTAGTCGAAATTCGACTATAATTAATTGGAATTGTAAATTTGTACACTATTATGATTGTAATTTATACTTCTATAATCACAAATTTCGCCAAGACTTACACTTTATAAAATATTAACAAAGGCAAACAATATTTAATTTAATCTCAATTTGACAACAGACGTCAAGAACAAAAGTTTGACAATAAATAGTATGCATGCGTGTATGCGTCAAAGACATGGTATGTAGTGTGTGTAATGTTTTCTTTATTGATTTAATGTATCTTTTATGCATTATTTAATAAAAAAATTAGCATTGTGCACTTATTCTCTATATTCTCTGTAAGTGTGGAAAATTTCATACTCCTCCGTCCGCGCAATTTTTGTAAAAAGGGATACAAAGTTTTTGCTTCACGTATTAATATATAGATACGTATTTATATATAGTTTTTTTTTTTTGAATTATTCTTATAAAAACATAGATTATGAATTTTACGCCTCAAGATTTAAACTTGTTTTAATTATGTGTATGTATATGTTTTTTTTATTTGTTTTGTTATTAACACTTTAAGGCAGACAAACATAGAGAAAAAGAATAAAGGTATAAAAGACTGAAATTCTTCAGTAAAATATATACAATTAAAATTGTAAGCAAGAAAATCGATTGACAAGCACGAGAGAGAAAAAAGTATTGAAATGTTTTATTTTAGTCCACTTATACTCGTATATGTACAATTGTTTAGTCAACCGCATTCCGAAATGAAATAGTCATGAGAAATTATTTATTTTAAATATACATACTATAAGACTAAAATATACATAGCACAAAAAAACCATTACTTGATAGTAGCGTCTGGCATACCTAATACATATTATTCAGAAATTGTGGACACCTACGAGTCAATCTGATGTGCCATTTTAATGTGCAATTTAGGCCGCCAAGCAAGAGGGCGATGGAGGGTCCGTGATCACAGTACAAAAGGAATTCTTGTCGTTATCTTAATTATCTCAAAAAAACATAACGTATTGTCGTTAGTAAGAACGCTTAGTAAAAAAATATCTGATAGGTACGTGCACTCTTTGAAGATTTATACATTTTCACTTCGGTGCATAATAGCTCAACGGCTAAACTAAACTAACAACTAAAAAAATATTAGTCTGACTGAGGTAAAATCGTAATAAAGCCCACTGTCGTTGAAAGTGTTCTTATTAACGTTTTAAGTGCCTTCCTTACATCTATATACAGGGGTGTTTATGATCGCTCTGGAAAATGAAGAAGATAATTCGACGCTTGAAAGGCAAACGTGACTAAGCGACAATAACTGCTTTATACATAAATGATAGGCAATAACTATATTCGATGCGCAAAAAAAATATATTTCTAGGTCTATTAAAATCATTTCAATCCTACAGCTAGATTCGTTAAAATAGAATTTTTGTCAGTAATTTCCACTTTAAATTAGTCTACTATAAAGTTTACGCATTGTCGCTTAGTCACGTTTGCCTTTCAAGCGTCGATATGTAATAAGACGTAACTTACTTGAGACCTTAGAACTTATATCTCAAGGTGGGTGGCGCATTTACGTTGTGGATGTCTATAGGCTCCAGTAACCACTTAACACCAGGTGGGCTGTGAGCTCGTCCACCTATCTAAGCAATAAAAAAATAAAAATAAAGAAGGAAAAGAACACACTTTATAATATAATTACCTAAAGTTTCTTACGTCGCACGTAATATACATAATTTCAGTTGGCTGACGCGTGTGATCTACGGTTTTGAGAGACATCCGTCTGCTGTCTACGCTTTAAATAACGGGTTCACAAATTTTATATTTACTAAATCTAAAAGTACATATTCGTGATTAAAGAAAACAATATTTATTTTTCGCTTTCGACAAGCGTAAAAGTATTGTCAGTTAAACTTCGGTATACACGTATAAACATGGATGCCATATGATAGGAAGAAATTGTCATTTCACTTTCAGTCTTAGTCGACAGAGCACCAGGCTTATGTTTGTTTCACCTTAATAACCTCGTTAGAAACAGCGAAAGGATGGCTTATTTCTTTCTAAATATCGTATGTTTTCGCAACACGTTTTCGAGATAAAACAAAACGTCTTGATGTACCCCAGCTCAGAAACCGAAAAGAATTGTAAATAAATTTATCTGTTGAAAATTAAACATTTAACTGTAAATGATCTATTCTGGGCGTCTATCTGATATCTCAATATTGAAATAAACAGAAAATAAATTGATGGGTACATAATAGTAGTTATAGTTCAGAAGATGAAAAGATAGAAAAAAAAAGACATCATCATTTATTTATGTAGGTTAATTAACTGGTAATGCTTAGTAAAATCCGTCTTAGATGTTTTTATATTACACACGGAAGTGTAAAACAGCGTGGGCTTTTATTAGGACGTTCAAGAAAATATTTTGAATATTTCAGTGATGATCGTAATGGGCGAATTTCATTGTTCGTATTTTTTAACTAATTTCGTGGACGAATGCATTGTATTTAATAACTAAAATGTAGTTAATAATACATAGTATCCGTGTATTAGAATACAACATACAACGAGACGCTATGATTTACTATAACTTTTTTTATTTTATTTTATTGCTTAGATGTGTGGACGAGCTCACAGCCCACCTGGTGTTAAGTGGTTACTGGAGCCCATAGACATCTACAGCGTAAATGTGCCACACACCTTGAGATATAAGTTCTAAGATCTCAGTATAGTTACAACGGCTGCCCCACCCTTCAAGCCGAAACGCATTATTGCTTCACGGCAGAAATAGGCGGGACGGTGGTACCTACCCTACATGACAACAATAATAGGCAATGTAACTGAAATACTATATAGTAAAACTGTAATTTCACAGTGAACGATTATTTCGGATAACCGAACCCAACTTTGTATTCGAAATTCGTCTCCACTAAACGATCGAAGTCTTTGAGGTACCCCCGAATGTTTCCGGACAAAAATAACCAGATTTCGCAATTCCGATAATTCAGTCAACAATGTTACCGATGCGTACAATCTACATATGGTACGTATACATATGTAGGTCAATGGCTAAGAATTCCACAATCCACGTATTTAGTACGTAAATATATATAAACAACGTAGCTACGTGTTGTATACAATTTATTGTATTTAATATTCCAAACATATGTATGTTTTTACGTAAGCCGATTAGTATTGCTTGTTTCTATGTAATGTAATGTTTTATTAATAGGCTTGAATATAACTCAACCTCATTCCCAGACTAATCATCATGAAATATTGATTTGTTTTCAATCGCAAATCGGTTGTTATTTAGTATAAACTGAGGAATTCCCTATAATAAAATGATTATCATTATATTATTATACTGAATTCAAAAATATTTAAGTCAATAAACTCGTTTAAAAGACTACTCTTGAGTACATGATAAAAAAATACATTATGTTACATTGTATATGTTTCGTGTTTCATAAATTTTAATACAAATTATAAACGCAAATGGAAATGAGGCTTGAATTCATAAGCTTAACCAAAATAAGAAGGTATCCTCCACCAATAAAGTAACTAGGTATTATTCAAATGTCATTGACTCATTATGACGTACATACTACATACGTATGCAGATTTGCTATTTCAAAATTGCATGATACATACATATTTTCAACATCCAATTATTAAATTTAATGTTCGATTGTAATTCGCAGAAATTCTAATATATTCATTGACACCTCAATACTTAGATTCATTTATCGACACATTTTCTTCATTGTTATTGGTATTAAAAAAATAAACTACATACATCAAAATTATTTTAATAGATACCTAACCTTTCAGTAGCTATTAGGCAAATAAAAAATCGGCTGACAAACGGAGGATATAAGGGCGCTTAGCTGTTTTGTCTTTGGCTATTTAAATACAGATGTGAGTTAGAATTTAAAACAAACGAAATGGGATCAACCTTGAGTATATTTTCACCTCGTTGAGTGGAAAATGTAATGTAGTTTTATGAACGCGTATAGTGAGTTTCTAAAAAAAAAAACATAGTTAAAACTACTTAAACGTTATTACATTTACGATTATTGACTCTACGATTCGCGAAAACCGAATAATATACTATATAAATAATGATATTTTTAGATAATTTTAACGCTATGCACTGATTAATTCCTGCAATTTCAGTCACATTATAAATACCGACCATAATACGTTTATACAATTATTTTTTTCTCGATGTGTACGTCATTGGGACCGAAATAATGATGGGGGTTTAAAATTAAACTGGCGCGTACCCAAGTCACAATGCAGGGGGCTGTAAATCGCATGCTAAGCAGCGACCCTGTTATTTTTGACAGTACCTACTACTTATATAATTTTAGTAACAAGAATTATCTATATATATTAATAAGTTAAGCAAAAACTTTGTACCCCTTTACATTAAAAGAATAAAAAATACATTACACACACTAACATGTATTTAAAACACACACGATTCCATATTGCAAATTTATTCTTTTAAAACTTTTCTTATTGCTTATGTCTATGGTCAAATTGAGAATAGATTAAATATCGTTTATCTTTATTAATATTTGTCTATAGTACATATAGACTTGGCGAAATCTGTGATTGTAGAAGTATATTAATAGTCTTTGACAATAGAATCATAATAGTGTACAAACTTATAATTTCAATTAATTATAGTCGAATTTCGACTACCGGGGAACCACTAGTAAAAAGAAAATTGATTTATGTGTGTCAATGTGTCAATTTATTTATGTGTTTATACTATCATTGGCAGAGTTGACCATGCCCGAATAGAAATGGTCCTGGAACGAAAAAACTAGATGTCTTGCCATTATTAAAATTAATTGTTAGGGTTCAAATATAGTGTCGGTTTTATAACAAAAATCTTGAAAACAATTGAGTCAGAACCAAAGTCAAGGACACAGCCCTGCCATCAATGGTGAAGAACTTTTTTTGAACCACGATTAAAGCAAATATTTTGGCCCTGCAGAAATTTATTAAAAGGACAATGTATGAACGCGAAGGTTCCTGGTAGTTACAGATAGATCCAGGGCTTCCTCTATGTTTGGGTTTAGTTGATAGTCGGTTCTGCGGGGCAAGTGCTTTGCGCGCCTTTTTTAAGGCGTAGTCTCCTGTGAGAAATTGGGGGAGGTGAAGGACCTCGGCCCTTCTCTTCTCCCCTTCTTCCTCTCAGGAGGCGCCGGAGTCCGACATAACCCAGTCCGTTACCCCCCTCGACTGGGTATCCGTAAATGGATTCCCCAGCGTTAAAAAAAGGGCTTCCTCTGTTTTGGCGCGGCTTAGTGTATAAAATATAAACGTTAGGATCATCTCAAATAACTCCTTAGAGCATCCGTAAATTTAAATAATAATTCCAATCATGTACCCAAATATTAAAAACCGTTAGTTACAATCTACCAGTTTATTGTCTAATATTGTCATAAATACGAGTATAACTATAAATATATGTTCTAGCTAGTTTTCGTATTGCATACCTAATAACGTTTCCAAATCCGTCCCTTGAGTTAATTATTTACGGTAGGGCTGTTTATACGGTTTGTTGAGTAAATTCTCTTCTGCACTAATTGCCGATGTAAATAACACATTTCCAAGGATTTTTTTAATATGTGCTAATTTGAATTTTGAGTTGTATTTTCTTAAATTTTCTAGAACGAAGTAGATTGGTGTTCGTTAAGTAAATGAGTCGATGCCGGGGAAATTTGAGCTGAACTGTCTGAAACAAGGTGTGTCTGATAAGACACCATTCAGGTAACGCATTTACTGCACAGTCGGTGTAATACGAGAAGAAATGAACTTGTCACTATATTAAAGCCTGCAGTTATAGCAGGTAGGAACACGTTGGTGTTATGCTGAGTAAAACAGATCCCTTTTATAAGTAATTGATGTATATCGCATTATCATGCGTTGATTGTTGGGACTTGGCTAATATTGGGCTGACGTGCAGATGTTGGTAATCGGACAGTCTTCGTCTGTCCGTTTTGAAAACGTCACGTGGTCTAAACGATAAGAGGCCCGTTGCATTCGTATCTTGCGATGCAACGGTTCCGATATTCGAATCTCGCAGACAGGTATCAATTTTTCTGATGATATACGTACTTAACAAATGTTCACGAATCCACGATTTCCACGGTGAAGGAATAACATCGTGTAATAAAAATCTAACCCGTAAAAAATCGTATTTGCGTAATTAATTCCTGGTGGTAGGGCGTTTTGGGAGCCGGCAAGTGTAGGTACAACTACCACACCATCCAGTGACCATTAAACACCAGGTGGGTCATGACCTCATCCATCCACATAAGCAATAAAAAAGCAAAATGTGGGCTGCATGGGAGTGATAGAACGATGGACATTTGGATCTTCTTGTGACTGTGGTATCTATATAAGCAGCCAGATATATAAGTATATTAATTTGGCCAATGCTACGATAACGAAATAGTTATTATATATCCGAAGAAAACCTACACCAGTTGTCGGTCTATTTCACTATCAGCCTATAATAACATCTAATTTATTCATTCTTCTATTTCTGAGTTCCAAATTTCTAAATAGCAGTATTTTTTTAATTAAAAAGATTATCGCCTGTGATGGATGCTCGATCAATTCGTTGGGACGTCGTTTAGACGTCATTAAGTGTTCTTCATCTAAGGGATGCCACTTATTTCATGACCTTGTTCGTGCCAATTGTTGATGTATTCGGTGCTTTATATGATCCAATGATATTGTATAATTATAATGACCAAAGAGACATTATGTTAACAAATATGTAGTGATTGATCTGCTGATAAGATTCTAATAGTGTAATATTTTTGTGGCTCTCTCTCTCTCTCTCTCTCTATCTCTTTTCCTAGTTATTTACTCCACGTTGCTGTAAGGTCCGCTTTGTTTATTATACTCCGCCACTTCATATTTAACTGTACCTGAGCATCTTCATTTCAGCTCTTCCAGTGGCTCTGAAAAAGCCTAATCCCAGCCCAAACCGTACTCCTCTTTAAGTAGGTACTACCTAACAGTTTTCTCTATACGTTTTACGAATATCTAATTATTTTAAAGCCTTTTTTAACTTTCTCCGAGTTTACGTTATACGTATGTATTCCTTAAAATATGCCTATTTTCTTTAAAATTTAATCAACCGTGACCTTTTTATATTAACAAATCTATTGCTACCTCTGCCCAAAGAGTTCGTTAGTTAAATTCTTTGATTTAAGACAAAACTGAAAAAATATTTGCGTTTCAATATACGATTTTAGTTTAGAAAATGTCGTTTCCTTTCTGTTCACATTTTATAGGACACATATTAATAAGTATTTTAAAGTAAAGTATTTATATTCCCTATTAGTAAAAATATGGGTTACATTTAAAAATGTAAGCCGCATCCTACGCCAGTCAACGTAAATACATTATTTTTATATTTTATTATGCGTATGGTGTATCTACACAAATATACATATTGAAATACCAATCAAAAGAAAACCCCAAATGCATTTTTCATACAAATAAAGCATTCAATCGCGTAGCTCGCAAAGCTTTCTAGTATTTCAACACAACGCAACGAGCAAATTTTCTGAAACAGTAAAATTATAAAACGTTAAAACTTATTCTGTACGTAATAATGATAATGCATTCTCCTTAGCGATCCAAAGGTTCTTGTATTCAAATCATCACATAAACATTTCAATAACCTATAAGAAAATGGTAAATAGAATATCCAAATTTCGATTTTCACTCTAATCATTAACAGATGCTTTTTAATTTATTACGTGCGTGTTTACGACGCAGTATTGTGTATCAACTGCGATTATTGGCGGGAGCAACGCGGCCAACTGAACTTAGCCAACTCTGATCCGAACATTATTATGATTGATAATAAATTCCGCGTTTTATTGCTTATCGAATCCGTTCGTTTTATTGACGGGAAACGTTCACGATCTGAAAATATTCAAACCTTGAGACAACACTTGTACCTCATCGAATTTATTTATATAAAGGAGCTATTCTAATATCCGAAATGTCTGTCGCTTTACCGACTATGCATACGAGATTATTTTTATATTATCTAAAAACACCATGCTGTGATTCACCACGAGTCACGATCGAAATTTAGAGCATACTTAACCCTTTCCGAATTAAATAATAAAGTTGTAATCATGATTGTAATTTATATTAACGGCATAAGTACTAATTTTCTGAGTAGCACGCGGATGTGGAACATCTATTCCAAAAGGCAAACAGTCAACGTCGCTCTTGATACCGTACAAAATTGTAAATAACTCCGATGAGACTAATCTGTAATCACTCACTAGATAAGTACCGAAGATCGCACAGACACAACGAGAGCACTGGAACTAACTACACGTACCGCTTTTGCCGACCGAGGGCGCACCGATCACCGCCACTTTCACTTCTGATAACGACGACTTCTTCCGCCTTATCCCTCTCGTGGACATTTTCTCCCGATCATGGTCCCGTAACGCGCGTCGGTCGAATGCTGCCCGTGGAACGGCCGACGTAAACACGAAACAAAGCCCCCTCACCCGCCCGCCCGTCTAAAAATATATCAAGCGACAGCTCTGACATCGGTACCGGTGTTAATGGGTCAAGATCTGGCCAAGATCAGTCTTGCAAATAGGCATGTTTACGTGGAGGCGACGGAGAGCGCGTCGCGCGACGCCACGTGCCTGTGGCTTTTGGCCAACACCAGCGCGCCACCGCGGGCGCCCACCGCTCACCACGCTCGGCCCATCGAGAGCATGTCGCGCGCCGCACTCGCTACACCCGTCGACCCTGCCCGATTCGCTTCGTCGACGTCAACGGACATCAGTTTAGACGTTTAGTTAATTCGAAACGAAATTTGAAACATTAAATGTTGGGCATTCGTCCCAATATTTAAGGCGATTTATTTTCAAAGAGGCGTCTGACTCGCCAGCACCTCATTGCAACATTATGATTCATTATTGAATACTAGAATGTTTCATTCAGTGTTACAGTTGTTCTAAAACTATAATTATTAAATAGATTTGAGGTTTCATAAATCAAACCCGTATTTCATTAAGTTTTGTGAGGATAAACGTACCTAGACGATTTAGAATTTCATATTAAAAGTTGAAGTTAAAATTAATGTCAAGATTCATAACAGTAAAACTATATTTAAAAATAAAAAAGTGTGTTAACTGTTATAAGCACACTTTAATAAAAGCGTTACAATGTGGCTCATCTCAACGGCTAATTATAATAGTCGGTCTCATAATGCGGATGCTGGCATTGACCACTTCACCCGCTATTAGCAACGAAAGACGACCTTTATAAATGTGTTCAGTTGTATTTCCGATCGACCTTCCGCGTGAAGTGTCAATAAAATTAATAATATCTGTCCCTCGTTTTCAGCAAAGTTATTCGTGCAATTGTAATATATCTATACTAATATATCTACAATGGTTTTTACGGATGTTCCGTTATAACTATTGAACCATGCATCCCGCCTTGAGATAACAGTTCTAAAGTCTCAGTATAGTTACAACGGCTGCCCTACCCTTCAAACCGAAACGCATTACTGCTTCACAGCAGGAACAGGCAGAGCGGTGCTACCTACCCGCGCGGACTCACAACCGGTCCTTTTTTTTTTTTAACGCTGGGGTATCCATTTGCCGATACCCGGTCGAGAGGGATAACAGACCGGGTTATGTCGGACTCCGGCGCCTCCAGAGAAGAAGAGGGAGAAGAGGAAGGCCAAAGTCCTCCTCTTCTTCCAATTCCTACCGGGAGACTACGCCTTGAGAAAGGCGCGCGAGGCGCTGCGCGGCGCTAAACCACCAGTAATTACGTAAATTATAAATTTTGTGGGTTTGATTTTTATTACACGATGTTATTCCTTTACCGTGGAAGTCAATCGTGAACATTTGTTAAGTACGTATTTTATTAGAAAAATTGGTACCCGCCTGCGGGATTCGAACACCGGTGCATCGCTCAACACGAATGCACCGGACGTCTTATCCTTTAGGCCACGACGACTTCATAAAAGGCCGAGGCTGTTCCATCCTTTACACAGAAACCTTGACTTCTTCGCGGCAGAAATAGTGTCGACTCAGGGTATGCAGGTACTGCATACTGAACACACTTGCCGTTAAGATGCATAATTAAGTACCTAAACGTTTCAAAATATCTATAAAACTATTATGTTAAAAAATAATAAGTAAAAGTCTCTCTATTTGTGCCGTGGAGCAGTCATGCGTTCTTTCAGCCGCTATACAATACAATTTAGACTTCGGCGTTCGTTGTCGTAAGACAGGTGGACCTAGTGGCAGTGTTAAGTTTCTGGGCTCCACACTATTTATTTCCTATCGGCTCATCGTTTGTTCGAAGCCAGCTGTAACAAATAAAACATTCTGCCGAATCCTACAGCAACTAACCTATTCTTCAGCAACATGAGGCAATGTAAATATAATTTTACGGTTACCATTCCTCGTTAACATCCTAGAGAGCTGCTTAGTATTCCGGTTTATAGCTGTTGGATATAATTGAATTCATACAATCATACACGGTGGTCGTTAGCCGGCGCCGCAATGTGAGATCGATAATATCTAGTGCCAGCTGCCACAAGCATGTGTAAGGTATCCACATATAATGTATTTTAAAATATAGTTGCTACCTTTAAAGAAGGTATAGTCTTTGACCTAATTGTGAATAAAATTTAGTACAATTTAGTAAAAAATTAAATAATTTACATAAAATTAGATTTAAATGAAGTTTTTATTCAAGAAACATCTATATTCAATAAAAATCGATTAAACGTGTTACTGCCTTCTACGTAAAATCTGGGCCCGAGATTCTCTGTTTTTATAATATTAATTAAAAATGATCAAACAACAGCCTACTTAGTATTCAATATTAGGTATAATCCTTTTTTGTCTAAAAGGAAATTACAAAGTTGCATTAAACGAGCATAAAATTAGAAGTTTAAGTTAAATTTATTCATTTTAACAATAAGTAAATTTAGAAAATTATTAAGTTGAAGTCCTCTTGGCCTAAAGGATGAAACGTCCAGCGAACTCGTATGAAATGATGCGACTGTGACGGTGAATGGTGTTCAAATCCTGCAGACAGTTACAAATATTTCTAATGAAATATACGTACAAATAAAAAAAATATTTTTACTGGTGGTAGGACCTCTTGCGAATCCGCGCGGGTGGGTACCACCACCCTGCCTATTTCTGTCCTTGAAGCAGTAATTAATGCCTTTCGGTTTGAAGGGTGGAGCAGCCGTTATAACTATACTTGAGACCTTAGAACTTGTATCTCAAGGTGGGTGGCGCATTTACGTTGTAGATGTCTATGGGCTCCAGTAACCACTTAACACCAGGTGGGCTGTGAGCTCGTCCACCCAACTAAGATATAAAAAAAAAAATGTTCGCGAATTATTTCAACGATGAAATAACTTCGTGTTATAAAATCAAATTAAAGAGTTGTGTTTCGATGTGCGTGGCCAGCATTCAATTGTTGTCTGTGAGATCTATGAGATCTGGTAACCACTTAGCACCAGGCGAGCCGTGAGCTAAACAATGAAAGACTTTATAATTAATTTAACTGTCCTTTTCAAGACGTAAGTATATACCTAAAAATACCGGGATTGCTTTAACGTAAATTTAAAGGGGTCAACTCAATTATGTCTTAAATTTCATACTTTGCATTTGCAAAAATCAGAGTAACCCTATTCTTACATTTGATTTCATTTCCTGGCGTTGAGCCAATCACTTACCTTCCAAATACAATTAAATTAGTCTTTTGTTTTAATGCTTTTATTGTTTGGTGATTCTGTAAGAACAATCGTATTATGTTCAAATTTAAAGATTTTACGATTGCTTTTCGTCCGGGGCTGTTCCAATAAATACAATTGCATTGATCTTCCGAGGAACCAGTGATAGTTATGTAGATATAATGGGATTCAATGATTACTTTTGCTGCCTTCACTTTTTTTTTCTTTTTTTTCCTACCTAAGCTGATAGATAGCCTTGAGAGGCTATTTCAGCGTAACCATAACTAGTAGGTGAGCTAACGGGGCTCAAGCCGGAGTGATGCTAACACTGACCCTAACAAGAGCGGTGCTTCGCAGAATCTACCACCGGATCGGAAACGCGACCCACTGAGAAGATCCGGCGAGAAACTAAGTGGGCTAATCATCACTGGTCTTTAGTAACGCAATGTATTTATGAAGAAAACTAAATTGACGCGAAACTACGAGACTACTAAAATTCATGCTTATTGGATAGATGCCTCTAAATTTACACTTTGTAGTACCGTTGATTTCTAGTCCTTCGCATAGTGCTCGTTCGATAATCGTTCCGTGAATAAACAGTGTTGTGCTAACTTTGTGTGGAATTCCATATCCAATGGACCATCCAACCTATTTCTACCACTGAGTAATGCGCGTGCTAGTTCGAAGGGCAGAACAATCATTTCTTCCACTTAGATTTCCGCCTCTAATAAACAGCCAACATTTCTGTACAATGTATGTCTATTATATCGGCTATCGATGTGCGCAACTCAATTTGTAATACTCGTATTTCATTCCTAGTTTTCCAAGATATAGCTTTATAGATAAAGTGCGTCACTCCCATAGACAGGTACCAAATTTTCTAATGAAATACGCACTGCATATAATCACGAATTAATTCCATGATAAATAATGTTACTAATTACTAGTGGTAGGGCGTCTTGTGAGACGGCCGGGTAGGGCGGCAGGTACACACTTCCTATTTCTGCCGTGAAGCAATAAGGCTTTAAAGGTAGATCGGCCGTTGTACTATAGAACTAAGACTTAGAACTCATATCTTAAGATATGTGACGGTATTTACGTTGTCGATGGCTATGAGCTCCGGTACCCAATCAACACCAGATAAGCCGTGAGCTAATCCAATCTTAGCAATACAAATAAAATAAAAAGTAATGAAAACAACTTCAATTGGAATAGATTTTATTAAAACGCTATAAATATACGTAAACATTTGGTATTCTCACTTTCTAGCGGTAGGTACATCATTATTAGTAGTAATAGGTTTCTACAAAAATTATGGTGTTGCGAGGACGTGCCTAGTGAATATAATAGTAAATATTAATTTTATTTTAAATATTTAATCTATTATTTGTTAATATAAATATCTATTATCGTTGTAAACACGTATTATTCCTGTTTAAATATTGCTTTGAGTTACGTAATCATATGATTCGTTTTGAATCTTTCGTTTCGAACGATGACACGACACCAATAAAAAAATAAATTTACAGAAAATAATTTTACGAATTGAACCAAACTCAAAAACCGATGCGTAAAATTACTTCAAAATAAAAAAAAGTACAATTTCAAATATGGATGATCGCATCGCTTAGCATCCTCCGCATTTGACGATTTGTTTTAAATCCTTGGCTTACAATGCGTTCACAGAGGTCGCTCACTACGCACGCGAATTAAAACGTTCACATTGAAGTTTCGCTTTACATGCTGAATGACGTAACCGATGAACCGAGGTCACCGTATCGAGTGCAGCCCGCTTTCAGTAAACACAGATTTCAATACCGCGATTCCCAAATGTACAAATCACAACCTGAATAACAATAAACAATTAAAACACAAGAATGCGGTTTTATTATTTAAAAAAAGAAAAAGAAATTCAAACTATTTTCGTATAACCTTTGGAAATTCAGTAACCTTTTTCGATTTGGAAACTTTTTTTTTTAAACGTTGCATCTTTATTGGTATTCAAATCGCCTTCAGGGTTACTCAATTAACAAAACTCCATACGTTTGTTTTTCCATTTTGATACAAAATCTTATATTTTTTAAACGTTTTATTATTAATACGCTAATTTTCGATATTTATGTAACAAAATATATTTTTATTAACTAGTAATAAATCTGTTTAATACTATTTCGTGAATTTTGATCTACTTGATTCGAAAAGTTAAATGACAATATATTTAAATAAAAACGTTTGGAGATTATAACCTATTAAAACAGTATTACTATTTATTTAAATCTTATTACTATTATGAAAGGGAAAACAAGACTAAATACACAAATCTAATTACAAAAATCTAGCCGTAATTAATTTAATGTAACGAACTGCCATCCTGCCGTCTACGTATCGAGTGCAAAGCACTGACATATAAATTCTCAATAAGTAATCAAAAATATTTTATGGTACTTAATTTAAACTACCTACGTACGTAACATCTAAGTAAAGAAACAGCTAAGAGTAAAGAAGGAAGAAAAAGGAGTGTATTATTATTTATTTATTTTATATTACATTCTCAAGATCACATTTCATATATAACACACACGACAACTTAACATCAAGTCCTTTGTAAATCGTTCATTAAGTAAACTCGGGCAATCTCAAAGCCTCGTCTGTTTAAAAACCATTGCGGATTACTCTCAAAAACAAACAAAAAGAAAACTAATTGTCTTCGTTATTATTGATTCGTGAACATAAATACGACGATTGACTGAAAATAATTAAAGTTTCATTTTGTTGGTTGGTTGGATTACGAGTATAAACGAATTCGAAATCAATTTCAATACTATTAGGATAATCTGAATGAATATGAGGAGGTTAGTTTATAATGCGTTCGAACAAAAAAAAAATCCTACCTATTTTAGTAACCTCGAAGGGTTATTCTAGATTCGCCCAGCAGGTGAGCTCACGGGGCTCAAACCTGACGACGTTGCTAACACGAACCCTAGCAAGAGCCGTGCTTCGCAGAATCTACCATCGGATCAACACTGTGGACTGTGTCTGTGGGTTAATTCACTCGTCAAGCCCTTCGTCGCAAGCGACGGGTTCGACGAGAACGATGACCGGTGCTTGAGGTACCTAAAAGCAACGTTAGTGGATCGGGACGATCCGAAATGACGTGTTCGAACAGTCTGATGTGGTCGTGAACCGACTTTAATCGCAACTGAACTGTGTATATATGTAATATTCGAGCATACACGAAAGCACTCGTTTTACGTGGGCTATGGACAATTAGCACATTGTGTAAAACGAAACGCTGTATTGTTTCTGAAACGTTTCAATAAACGTTGTCGGTTTAGCTGATTTATTATTTGTTTTCGTACTTATTATTCATTTTCAATTACTAACCGACTATAAGAAGAAAACGTGACTAAAGTTTACTTTAATTAAAAAAATTTATCTTGAATTCGAGTGTTGAAAAAGTGATTTGGTTTAAGCGACATTTAACTTTGCAATTAAATTATTTGTTTTAATTGTATTTCAATTAAGTTTACCCCATTAAAATAGCTGAATAGGTATTTTTGTTATGAAATTTGTGTATTGAATTATTATTATTGGTCGTTGTCATAACGGATTTTCGGACTACGACGTGAAATAACTTAGTAAACCAGAAATTGTTCCCTGAAGTTGTTGACAACATTAATTAAGGGACTGACCAACTTTACTGCCTAATTTATAATAACTTCTTGAAAAAGCTGGCAATAATGAGAAATTCGACTTGATTCGAAAAGAGATGTCTTGTTGTAGCACTTATTAACAAAAAGCCCATTAATATACAAGCTGTATTGATATCATTCCCGTAAACTATGACCATTGGTGTTTGTAGTAGCGATTACTAGCAGGCTAGAACTAAAAATCCGTGTGTATAATAATATACATATTTCATTAATGCATTTTGCATTCCACGCAATCAACGAATTAATAATAATCAAAAAATGCTACGTTCTCTCGAGAGAGCGAGATAGAAAGACAGATGACGTCATAATTTAGTAGGCATGAAAAACGTTACTTTAATAAAAACAACATTTCAGATTTAGTTATTTTTTAGTTAAGTAATGACATTTTTCAATCGAGCTTCAATCCTCTTTTTTTTTTTAATACAAGTTATCGTTTCGGTTTCGAGAAATATCTCGTTAAATTTTATACAGTAAAATTAAAAAGTCGTGGCCTAAAGGGTGAGTCCGCACGGGTAGGTACCAACGCCCTGCGTATTTCTGCCGTGAAGCAGTAATGCGTTTCGGTTTGAAGGGTGGGGCAGCCGTTGTAACTATACCTACTGATACCTTAGAACTTATATCTCAAAATGGGTGGCACATTTACGTTGTAGATGTCTATGGGCTCCAGTAACTAATTAACACCAGGTGGTAGCTTCTCGGATTCCTTCAAAAAGTCCACTGAAAAAGTCTCAGTAAATGACATTCCATATCATCTCATCTCATTTCATTTCATTTCATGCCCATTGATTAAGTTTCCTTCGTTTTTTATTACCTACTGTAAATAATTAAAACGGCGAATTATAAAAATCTTATTACTTGACGATGGCTAATGCACAAACCGTGCTGGAGCCAAAAAATAAATAAGAAGACAGTGTTCGAGCAATCTGTTGCCATCTTATGATTAATTTATGGGACACCCTGTATCTGGCTTTGTTCTTCTAAAGCTAATGATATTTTTACTAAACGTTATTTACTCGGCGTGGGTCGCAGTATCAGCTCAACATTTAAAATTTTATCAACGAACAAAAAACTATCTCAAAACAGAGTTACTGTTACCACAAACACCTATCGTGAATCGAGTTTATGCTGTCAAGAAAACTGGACTAATTTGGCTTCCCCGAATCTTTAACTAAAAGCGCTTTTGAGCACATTTACTTAAGAAAAAAGTCTGTTTAATTATACAATAATGTCGAATCATACTTTTGAATTGTACCTCTTTTTATAATTCCCTATTTCCGTCGACTTTTTCTTAAAGTTTTCCTTCTAAAGGGCGCTATTAGCTTTCGTTTCAATTCAAAGTCTGTCTTTTGAATGTATTTTGGAACTGATTTTATTATACGATCATCACTACAATGTAGGTGACGGTTTTTGTCAAGTGCTTGTTCTTTACGAGGAAAAGGTCTTATTCGACTTAGTTCAAGCTTCCATTTGCCGAGATATATAACATTGAATTATTTTCGTCTTCCTTAAAATGAATCTTAATATCCATTTATTGGGTGTGTACAGATATACGACAAAGCGAAGATCTTCCACCGAGCGGGTGATATTGCTCGGTAGACCGACGGTCCGAATGTTTTTTTTTTTTTTCCTACCTATGCTGATAGCCTTGAGAGGCTATTTCAGCTTACCCTAGCTTGTGTAGGTGAGCTCACGGGGCTCAAACCGGAGAATTGCTAACACCGCCCTAGCAAGAGCAGTGCTTCGCAGAATCTACCACCGGGTCGGAAGCGCGACCCACTGAGAAGATCCGGCGAGAAACTCAGTGGGCTGTGTCTGTGGGTTAATTCGCTCGTGGAGCCCTTCGTCGCAAGCGACGGGTTCGACGAGGACGGTGACCGGTGCTTGTATTGCCTAAAAGCACCGTTAATGGATCAGGAGGATCCGTGATGACGTGCAGTCCGAATGTTGTTGTTCGGAACTTGTATATATGCACTTTATCTTGAAAATGTCGTAAGCGAGATTCAGGCATCTGTCAATTATCTTGCGTTGTATGATGGCTACCCGCCACAGGTGATTTCAACGATTTCGCTTCGCAAAAGCGGACTCCGTATTCGATATTAGATACCATTGTCTCGTAGTCAGTTGCGTTTTGACATTGGCTGCATTATTATATAGGGTTACCGCTCTATAAGATTTAAAGTATGTAGTAAAAGCTTCATTGTTTTTTTTGTAAGCTTTCTCATTATAATTCGTTTTCATCATTATTTTGAAACTACACTACAACTTTTGGAGAACAACAAGATTATTTTAGATATTTTAATTATAATTCGTAGCAAAAATTGTTACTTGCGACCCTATTACGTATCGCGAAGAAAATTAATTCTTCTTGCCCTTGAATAGCGAGCACTACAACATAAAAAAAAACTGAGCTACTATTTTTATATACTGAAAATATAATACTGAATACAATTAACATAAATCAGATGTGAAGATTTAATTTAGGTAAACTGTAAATAGCAAACAACAATGTAAATTCCCCGAAGTGTTCCTAAACTTAATATAATAATAGTATTATTAATTGATTCAATTATATTTAATTGAATTGAAAAATAATATTTTCCTATTAGACTTTGAATTTGGAATCTAAGCGACGGAAAAGTCTTGTTTTTTTTATGTATAACTCAGCTATTAATTAGAAACAAAAGATGAGTCAAGCTGGCCCTCGATGAAATATTCGAATTTGACTATATAATTCCTATTGAACTAGGTGTGTTTAAAATACTTTTATTACTGTTTTCAACGTCATACGCCTAACGAACTGCCCGCTCTCTCCGTGAATAATACACAATTTAGTTATGTTGCAAAAATTAATAAATAAAACATATGACCCACCAGATATTATAACATTAAGTATCGAGTAAGATTCAAATCTTATATGAACACTGACAAGCCGCGCTCATAAGAATTACGCCGCACTATGGAAGCAGTATTGAATTTGGCCATCATCCGACCAATGTATCGGTTTGAAATTTAACACTAAACATACCATAACGGGTCAAATGACCCATTTTGAACTTTTGCATTGAAAATGCACGTATGATCTTATTGCTTTTGTACTGACTTCATGACTTTTTCTTACCGATTAATCTACAGTTATTATACCATTTTTTTTGTTTTGTTTTGTTTATTTTGAGTAATATTTGTCGTATAAATTTATCTAACCGCTATGGTAGAAAAGGTACCAGTAAGTGTTGGTATGATTAGTGTTAAATTAATAATAATAATAAAAGTGTCTACTTATGAACTAGGCTTAATCAGAGTTGTAGTCAGCGTCCTGCATTAAAGGCTGGAGGTCTTCCCGTCTTCTTTCGCCCCGATTCGGTATTCGTGTCACGCCTTCCAGTATACCGATATCCGATAATCTAAATAAAACAAAATATATTTTTAATTTTTTTCTTGATGACCCTATTGTATAGGTATTTATTTATTATTTAGGTTATTGTATGATCAGTTTATATTATCTCAACCATCAGAAGAATACGCAAAATAAGTAATATATTCACTAAAAAACTGTATAATTATTTTTGGCTCATCACATCATTACCATGAAATTTATTGTTAATTATCTCCTTATTTAGTTTACACAGCGGTATATATGAAATAAAATTTAAAAAAAAACCGTTCATACGTTACTTATAATATTTTCAGTGACTAAGATATCCTAAGGAATCTAAGAGAATGTAAACCGGACCCAACATGAGATGATGTAAACCAAGCTTAAAGAAAATGTGGCACGATTTTAATTTCGAATTGTTTTGATATTTATGACCTTAACTGGGTATGGGGACTCTATTGTGAACTCTATGTACTTACAATCATGGTAAAAATTATTAGGATGACACAAGAGAAAACAATAAAGTCAGACCGACACCTCTAATTGGTACCTTATAATTTAATTAAGTTGAGCTCTCAAATGCAATTTTGATGTCTTGAATACAATTAACCCACCTATAACACGGTATTTTAGAACACATTTCCATTCTAACAACAAAAGAAATATTCCCCAAAAACCCTCTTTCAACATGGTATTTTCACAACACGATAACGAGATTTTTGTTTAAAATTATTTAGAAAATTACATTGTGCACTATGAACACACAATTTAAGGGAATAAATGAAATTTTACTGCTTATTTTTTTATGTATAATAGGTAAAAATATATATCCAAGAACAGTTGAGATGTTGCATTTAGAAAAAATATTTTCCTTTTTGTACTGGCTTCTAATCTCATATAACACGGTTTCGCACAAAACGGGACTTTGTAGGAACGCATCTACCGTGTTATGGGAGGGTCACATGTATTTTAATTTATAAAATGTAAATGCTTTTTTAATCGAGGCATTATCTCAAGGCCGTCAGCGCGTCTGTTTGTTTTTAAAGCAACATACATATTAATATTATTGAAGTGAAACTTCTAATGCGACTTCCAACAAGGTAGCGTTAAACGTTTAACGCAACCATATTAGAAAGAGACAGAGCGAGAATGAATGCGCGGCACTCGAACGTATGCGCGTATTATACCTGTTACAGGCCAGCGCGAGCGTTAGCAACGAGTAGCGTTCAATATTTTAATGAAGCATTTAAAAACAAAAAATAAAATTCTATCTATAATTTAAATTATATATAATATAAATGATGAAAATGTCGCATCTCTTATACACAGCATTCCCTATTACAAGAGCAATCTGATTTAATCTGAAAAAATGAACATCGAAAAAGAAGTTTCACTTCATTCACGTGCACCATTTTTTATTATTTGACAATTGGAAACGTACACTTCGGGTTTGACGTCATCGAAGTGGGTCGGCGTGAAGTACGGGTTAGCGGCCGCCGGCCTGAACTTGTAGCCTGTCATCAGGAAGAACACGAGTGTGGCCAGCTCGCGGAACATCTCGTCCATCCACGAGTATTGGAACCGCACTGTTTTCTGTTGATGAAATCTTTTGTATTTTACTATGACAGATTTTTGGAACGAAGTTCCCTATCCGGGAAAAAATGTCCGTAACGTAAGATTTTTATTATTTATGTATAGTCTTAGTATGATGGCTATACATTATCTAATGTATAGTCTACGTGATGACGGTTATTATTATTATTCATATAAATAGCTGTTTCTTTGTATGTTATTATTATAATATATATTTTATAAATCATTGTGAATAAAATAAAGTTGATAACTTTGTAAAGTAGTTTTTTTTTATCAATATTTTTCTCTATACCTCGAATAGAACTTAAAATTAATATTTTTATAATAAAGAACTTCGTTTCTATCCGGTGTCCCACGACACCACACATCTTTTTTTATTATTACTATCACTGTTCTCCTACTGATCGAGATTCGATAATCATTTCGCACCTCCAGACATAAATTTATTTTAACCAAACTTTTCCTCTTTTGTTTTGACAGTGGCATTTTTGGTGCTTGCACCTTGATTGATGCTTGAAGAGCTTAAAAGCACCGTGAGTGGATCGTTCGCTTGGGTCCGATATCACATTTAGTAAGCAAGTACCTTCAATATGAAGACCACAATCCTCGTAAAGTATATGTAACAGGCGACCATCACGTAGAAATGCTGGAATAGTTTCAGTTTACGAAGATTGATGGCCGCTTTGCCGTCAGTCGTCGATGCGTCTTGTAAATGTCGTATCGACCTAAAACAAAACGTGACGAGTAAACTATAAATAATCATACTACAATCAACACTATCTAGTTACAGGCCAAATATTGTGACAAAAAATAATAATAATTTCGTTTAAAATCATTTTCAGCAAAAACTTTGATCCGACCTCATGTTTTTGTCGACAATTGTAATAATAATTGTAAACACAGTAATATGGAAAGCGATCCATACGGACGCAGCTTCGGGCGGTAAGCTAGTTCTTTACTCTAATCTTATATTTGAACTAGCGGACCCGACAGACGTTGCATACATAAAATGAATGAACGAATACATACACAAAAATTCATTCATGTCGATCAGGCCGTTTAGTTGCAGTATAGATAAATAATCTAGATACCGACTGCAGCGCTATCTGCCGGGCTGATTAGTAAATTTAAACCATCCAGGGCGCCACCCAAACGTATACAAAGAAATTCATTCAAATTGGTTCAGCCGTTTAGGTGGAGTTCAGTGACATACACACGTACAGTAGAATTATATATGAGGCCATCAGCGCCAAAGTGGCCGAACCCACAATTCATATTCGTGCGTATGTATTGAAATTTATTTAAAATATAATAAATTATGATGCAAAATCGGCGTATCCCTATATTCATCCGTAGATAACAGATGACACCTTCTTTTCTTCTTTGTAAACACCATTTTAGGGCCCATTTTTTTGCCTACGAAGTATTGTAGAGATAAATTCGAATCTCATTATCTCCATACTGACTATGGTAAGCTTAGGCTACTTTTGCGCTGACGGCCTCATATATAAACATGAACTCACCAGACAACAGGGAAAACAATAGCGACGCAACAAACTAGCTCGACAACTATGAAGATATCGCGCCAGGCGTTGTGTTCGACTGCGCCTTCCTCGCTTTCCGCTAATATTATCTCTGCAACATTAGCTAGCACCTGAAACAACAAAATAAATATCATTATTTATTATTCCAATCTTATAGCACTCTTAAATCTAATCGACTAAATAGTTCTAATCGACTAAAGTAATCGTTCAGTAACGAATTTAAATTAACCAAGCACAGAATATATCGCACCATTAGAATTGAAGGGGCTTAATCCAAAATTCTTGTTTTTTTGTAAATGCCAGAAATATAATAAAATAATAGTCATTTTTCAATTTCGATTTTAATACTGTAAGCTTTAATAGAGACGGAAAGTGTATCTATAAAGTACACTTTCCTTACAGTATTTTGTCCCTTTCTAGACTATAATTTGAATTTAATTTAAAAATTTAATTTTATAAACTAATAGAATACATGTTTATAAGACGACGAAAGTATAAAACCCAATTCTGCGAAGCACTGCACTTGCTAGGGTTCGTGTTAGCAACATCTTTAGGTTTGAGCCCTGTGAGCTCACCTACTACTTAAGGGTACGCTGATATGGTCTCTCTAGACAATTAGCTTGGGTAGGAAAAATATAAAATAAAATAAGTCCCTTCAATTCTAAAGGTGCTATACGCGGATCTTGTTTTTATCAATAGTCAAGTGAATGTCATCGATGGGGAACTTAAAAACAGTTCTCTGCATGCGTCCGTTGAAAAAAAATATATCTGTCGAACCTATGTAGTATTTTGTCGACATACTTTCATTGGCTCTCCTTTACAGTTGTTTCATTTTCGGCAATTGTTATCTATTAATACGTATTTCAGCGCTTTTGTATTTTTATTATTTTTTCTTGTTATATATCAGACTCTTAATCGAACATAAAATTTATTTCTTAACATAACTAGATAGAAGAGCGCAATAATAACTGTGCTCCCATATATTTTACTGACTAAATTGTTCAAAACTTTGTTTTTTCCTCGAAAATATATATCCAATAATTTTAAATATTATAATTAAAATAAGGTTGATACTACAGATATTGAAAATATCAGCAGCTATTTTTTACTAACAGCTAATATATTGGCCAGATTAATTGCTTTAAAATACATCTTGTGTTATAATACTTCTATTATTAGCGTATATGTACGGTACGTGCTGATGGCGCATGCAGTAAACATTACCCTTGAAATATCGAAGTCTCAATTGGATTGGCACTGAACTGCTTTACCGGATTTATAAATATCTAGAACGATGGTAGTATAGGAACATAAGTATCCTATATGGTAGTAGTCCGTGGCGAAATATGTTTTTTTTTATTGCTTAGATGGATGGACGAGCTCACAGCCCACCTGATGTTAAGTGGTTACTGGAGCCCATAGACATCTACAACGTAAATGCGGCACCCACCTCGAGATATAAGTTCTAAAATCTCAGTATAGTTACAACGGCTACCCCACCCTTCGAACCGAAACGCATTACTGCTTCACGGCGGAACTAGATGGGGTGGTGGTACCTACCCGTGCGGACTCCCAAGAGGTCCTACCACCAGTTCTTGTCTTAAAATACAATCTAGTCAATTTTAATTTTAACCTGCCTGCAATGGTATAACGATCATGAACAGTTTCTTATCGCGATCGGACAGTATATGCTTGATGAAATTCCATCCGGTGCCGACAAGAACTATAGTCACGAACAGAACTGCCCCTTTAAGCCTGCAAGTAAAAAAAACTATAATACAAAATGTTGTCTATGAAAATTTGTGTTTTAATTTTTTTATTGTGTAATAATGCAACCTAATCTGTACGAATTCCATTACGCATGTTGTCGACGTAAGGTGATTCAGACATCACATTTTACTGAAACTCACATGAATCAATCAAAAGAACCTTTAATGTTCACGATTGACTTCCACGGTTAAAGAATAGCATCGTGTAATAAAAATCAAACCCGCAAAATTATAATTTGCGTAATTAGTACTAGTACACTTAATTGATTGTAATTATTAATTGAATACAAATAATATCAAAGTCGAGAAATGTGAAATAAACGTTGCGTTTACTTACAGATGTGTGATATAATACAATATCGCCCAGGCCGTCACGTGCTCGCCCCTTATCTGTATGAAGTGATAGTTTATCCCGTGGAAGGCAAGCGAGGCTGCCTTCAGATACACCAGGATGCACATTATTATGTGTATGCGGAATACGGTCTGTCTGCTCGTCTTCAGAATGTACGTCCACAATATAGCGCAGAACAAGAATATCGATGACGTCACTGCATATAATAGAGGCAGCGGGATCTCACCAGCGGACAGGTAGTTTCCTTCGTTGCTCTCGAAGATTTCAATCTGCAAATTATTTACTTGTTTAGGTGAATTCTAAGAATCAATCCTCGATAGCATTCTTCGATGCAGTACTCAATTTATTGAACTGTATCATTGCAATAAAAGAAATGAATAAATATGAATCTATACTAATAGTATAAAGAGGAAAGATTTGTTTGTTTGTTTGTATTGAATAGGCTCCGAAACTACTGAACCGATTTTAAACTTTCTTTCACTGTTTGGAAGCTACACTATTCCCGAGTGACATAGGCTATATCTTTTTTGAAAAAAATTAGGGATCCTTACTAAAACTCCAATAATGTATTCCAAGGCGTAAAAAAATTACCTAAAATATTCTTTACATCGCGTGCGCTGCGAAAACTATTGATGATAGAATAACATAATCTACTACGATTTTGTAGAACACATCATTATTTACAAAAAGTGTCGCGACAGCATAATATGTACTATTATAGTTATGCCGCAATAAGTGTTCATTTATTTAAAAAAATAAAACAACGTCGTTGAAATTTTTGTTAAAGACCCGAGCGGAGCCGGAGCGGGCCGCTATATAATATAAAATGAGTATATTATATAACTTTAAAATGTACTTTGGTATTTGTATTTTTATTATGTTCCTATACGTGAAATAATTTATAATAATAAAAAATATTCTGAAAGTGGCACCTGTGACAGAGAAGCTGAGGAGTGTACGTTTGGGATGGTATGGACATGTGATGAGACGAAATGAAAATGAGGTTGTTAAGAGAGTGTTAACTATGAATGTGGAAGGATTTAGAGGAAGAGGTAGACCTAAGAAGAAATGGATGGATTGTGTGAAAGACGATATGGGTAGGAGGGGAGTGAGCGAAGAAATGGTATATGATAGAAGAGTATGGAAGGAGAAAACATGTTGCGCCGACCCCAGGTGACTGGGAGAAGGGCAGGATAATGATGATGACGTACAAACTACATTTAGTCCTCATTTTTAGAACAATTCCTGAAGAAAAATTTTAGATCATTACTCACTATTGCATTAACAGGTGTCGGGTTCCCTTCGCCTTTATAGGGACAGTTATTGAAGTACAAGTTGTACAGACCTTCTTCCTTCTTAGAGGTTATGTACAGAGCAAACTGTAACAAAAAAAATGTAACGGATTAACAATTTACATACCTACATACTTTAAATAAAAATTTGTTCTTGATTAGGCAGCCCGATTCTGTCTATTGAAAACGTATTTTTGTGCATGTCTTAAAGTTTGGGCAGTTACGTTAGTTGAAGCCTGTGAACTCCAGTAACCAATTAACACCAAGCGGGCTAGAAAATCATCTACCCATCTAAGCAAAAAAAAAAAATTAATGAGTGTTTTGTAACTTACGCCAATAATAGACTTAAATATATTTTAAAGGTGACTTCAGACAGAGCACTAGTTGCATGTAAGGCAAAAGAAGTACCAAGCTGATAGTGGGTTTAGATTGATAATATAATACTATTATATGCTCACACTTGTATTATAGTAGTCTATTTGATTTCTGGTTTCCCTTTGAATAGGTAGCAAATCATATGAACATTTTTCTTCTACATCGTTAGGGAAAACTGAAAAATAAATAAGGCAACACTGTATGTAATTGTTCAAACAACCATGTACCTATTTATAGAACTCTGAGAAGTGTCTCAGGACATATTTTAGCAGTTTTGTCTGTTTGTTCATTAATTCGATTAGAAACTCGCGTCCGAGCTACTGTCGCGTCTACTTGACAGAACTAAACCTATCGATTGTTTTTTTTTAATGTAACTAATGAAAGGTGTCTAGTTCAATAAGTTATGTATATATTTATTTTTATTAAATTTCGACGAAGAACTTGGCAAGCTTAATTATTAAAATTGCTATATCATATCTGGTAATATTTACTTATTAATATTATGTTAAAGTAACATATCATTTAAAACTGGGGCACCTTTGAAACTATATAAAGCTTAATTACTAAATCATTTACTTGTCATTACTCTAAAGATATATATATATATATATATTTTTATAGCATTTATGATCGGGCGCAGGTATTTTCTATTACACTGTGCACCATAATAATATAAGATTCAGCATTAGGCAGTCAAACATTATTACACAATCCCGTGCTTTTTTTTGCCATATTATTTATTCATACCAAGAAAGATTAAAACACAAATAAATAAGTAATCCTTAGTACGTGGCCCAAGACCCTATCGTTTAAGCCATCCGTACCGTCGTTAATTTTAAATATTCTAATCAGGATAATTGGACAATTTCAATAAATTATTATATTGTTATTAGTCCTTAATAAAATTGAAACTTCTTCAATTCAATTCGACGCTTAAAGTAAGTGAAAATCACGTTAAAATATACTGTTACATGCCTAACTAATGTAAGTGTGTTAAAAAGTTCAGAGCTACAGACTGTGAACACGCCTGCGTATTCACTCTATTAAAATATGATTGATAATAGCACTGAATTTGTGATTGGATTTATCGAAGGCATACCTCTTGGAATGACGCTTTTGTTTCTATATATATGCTGGCTTGCCGCTCGGCATGTAACGTTTAACCTTAAAAACAAAATAAATATTATTATTTGAATGACCTTATAAATCTATGATATTAGTATCTTTATCACAAAAATGAATATATGTTAAGAGGTGCCCGTACTTAACACAAACAGAATGTAGAAGTATTATTTTATCAATATGTGTTTAGTAATAAATTCCTTGGATACCTTAGAAAGACAATTGTCGAATTGTGAAAAAAAGACTGTCTTTACATACAATACATAATACAAAGCAATATATAATTCAAATGTATAATATTATGTTTAGATAACGGCTAGGGCAGCCGTATGTCGATGAGAAACAGTAACCGCTCATCGTCCATGAAGTTGTTTGTCTTTGAAGGATTGTTAAATACATTTTTTTGCGTCCATTTTAATTTTACATTGTAAGTTTACCTTAAGTTTTCGAAATCCATTTTAAGGAAAACTATGGCTGGGTGTTGTGGAGTAATTACATTTTCTTTCAGGAAACATGAATTGGAATTTCCTTGAGCTAAATACGGACTAATCGCGTCATTTATTGTTCGGTCCAATGTGAAGCCGTACTGTAAGAAAATTTTGTATTTACATTAAATTATATACTTTAAGTTAAAAGTTTATTGAAAAAACACTTGTTAAATACGTTGTAACCATTTACGTAAATTAATTGTATTAATTTAACCTAATTTATTAATTTATAAGCTATGTTTATATAAAGCCTGCAGTCAAACTGCATAAGTAGTTTTGCTGGGCTTGGTTTAAATGAAAGTGTAACTTTTTATGAATAAATATATTGCATACATACATACATACATACATACATACATACATACATACATACATACATACATACATACATACACGAAAACATTTTCCTATCATCCCACTCAAGATGGGATCCATATATCAGTATTCATTGTAAAATAGAGGAAACAGTAATTGTACTGGTTACGAAACCCTCAACAGATTTCAGCACTAAGAAAGTACTGGAGCTTTTGTTCCAGTGGCATAAGATAAAATAAGCTTGAGAGAACTGTTTCCTTAGAAGTATGGAAAGTCAAAACTGACAGCCAAAAGTTTATAATATACACTGACTTCCACATTAACTATTAGTCTGACTTCATGTATATACAGTTATCCATTTTTATTACACAAAATAGAAGAAATATGAACTCTCTAAAAGTACTATTTTCATTTTAGTACTTAATATACTTTAAATGACAATATATAGTTAATTTTATCATCTCAATAGATAAATTAAAACTAATCTATGGAAGTATATTCTATGGAACTTATTTTGAAACTTAATTTACACTCTAAACAATTGACTTACCTCCCCGAAAGGTCCTGAAGGCATCATAAAGTTAACTAAATTGACTTCTAGGATACCACGCTCAAGGAATCCGAAAGTCGTGATGTCCACATACTTCCGTTGATCATCCTGAGAACAAAAAAAATATTTTTTAGGAAGATCATTTGTAAGGTGATATTATTTCTTGACGGAAATGATTACATTTAATGCTGTCTTTTAAGTCTTTGTAAGTACTTAAATAAATGGTTAAAAATACATTTTATCAAAAGACTCAAGCGCTAAGGTTCCGCTTCAGTCCACATTAATAGTACTGTGGCCAGAACCTTTGACCAACAAAAACTGTAGCAGTTGTGAAAGCCCTCAATATATAGAAAGTCACAGTGGAATGTATAAATGTAGCAGGATAGTAATCCTATCCTGTGCATACTTAACTTGGCCTATCAGTGCTATTATATAATATTGTATAATTACAATTTGGCAAGTAAAATGGGTAAAAACACTGTGGATACAGAAACTTTATGGGTTGCAATACTTTGAGGGAGTCAGTATCATATATCCATATCTTACAGTTCATTTAATATAAAGGTGAGGAATTTTGGCTTCCATTGTATTTAATCCAATCCAATCCTAAATCTAATATATAAAATTCTCGTGTCACAATGTTCGTTCCCATACTCCTCCGAAACCGCTTGACCGATTCTCATGAAATTTTTTATGCATATTCAGTAAGCCTGAGAATCGGCTACTATCTATTTTTCATACCCCTAAATGATTAGGGTTGTCCACCCCTAACATTTTTTTTTTATTTGGACATTTTTTTTGTTATATTAAGGTATTATGTGGTTGAATGAGGTTTTGTTATTTTTATTATATATTCCCTCATCGTTCACAGAACTACATACCTCTTTCACTCATTTACCACATCCTTACACACTTACAATAAATTAGTTTTTTTTTCTACACTAGAAATTCCCTAGAAATCTTATATATGGCAAAACATAGTTTGCCGGGTCAGCTAGTAATTTATATGATTGCCTTAAAATTTGCAGTAGTTGGTACATCATATAGTAAATTCAACATTAAATATAACACATGGTATTTTACAAAATGGTGTTTCACTTACACTTCGCAAGTCACAGCAATAGCATGGCTGTTTCATATTGATGATCTATTTTACGAGAACTGTAAAATACATTTGAAGTTCGCTTGAGCATTTTTAGCAAAAATACAGCTTGGTGCATGCACATAAAAATTTTAAGATATGGAAGTTCTGGGTGGAAATGTGCTATATATTAGAAAAGTAAAAATTATTTTTAGATATAAAAAATATTTAAAAATTATTATTAAATTAAAAGAGCTGGACTGATTTGAATGACATTTCCCATTATGAGATAATATATCATGCTTAACACGTTGACTGTCATAGTTAAGTGCCCTACTTGGCACACTGGAATAATCATATCGATTTCTGTGTTCAATCTTCTTACTGAGGCACTGGAATATATAGTAGACTTATGAAAGACGAATCCGAAGATACTGAGAATGAAACTATTTCTAAGAGACCAAAAAGTTTAAAACATCAATTAAAAACAAAAGTATCCAAAATTAGGCAATCCAGGCACTCAGTAAGAGAAATCAACATAATTACTTCAATTTGCCACATATGGCACGCCAATGACCTACAAGGCAGTCAACGTGTTAATGATGCTGTGGTGGGTAGCCATCACACAACACAAGGCATTTGACAGTTGCCTGAATCGCACAATGTTTTAAACAAGATAAGCTTGCATATATACAAGTTCTGAACGACAACATTCAGAGTGCCAGTCTACCAAACAATATCACCCGCCCAGTGGAAGATCTTTCCTTTCTCCTGACAAACTGATGACCCCGATGTGATTTGAACAAGCAACCTTCTGAATTGCTGAATATCTTGTCTTGTATGTTGGCTACCCACCACAATGCAAACTGATGAAAGTGTATCTTGATTTTATGTACCAATTAATGGAGCAATGTAATGTAACAAAGAAGTTCAAGTGAAAGCAAGCAAATAAAAGTTCGAAAAGTTTACTGTGAAAGTGATTCTATATATTAGTACTGATAAGTTTTTAATTTTATAGCTTGTTAGTGTATTTATGTGTAGTTTGTGTCAAAAACCATTAACAAAAAATGAAACGAAGATCAAAATTATGTTTGGAAACAAAAATGAAAATATTTAGGTCATTAAGAGATGTCACTTTTTCCATTAATAAAACCACAATATATACCAGAATATATATACGTTTAACAGACAGGTTTTATAAGATGCTTTACTTAAATAAATAACTGTAATTAGCCTGTATTAAAAATTTATTTTGTTTTACAAGGTTTTTCATAAAAATATCAGATTTTATTTTACAAGGTTTTGATGGGTACTTATTATCAGTGTAAAGAGGGGATAGGTGCAAAGAAAAATATCACAATGAAACTGTCACAATTGGATAGCTTGTCATTGTCTTACAATATGGTAGGTTGGTTGGTTTATTGGTTGGTTGTTGATAAGGAAAATGATTTACTGAAATATTGTTGTAAAATTTCCCAAAAAAGAAACTGCTGATCAAATCACAAGAAAACCTACAGAGTACAGCCTCAGTCATTTCAGGACATTAAAGTATAAGAGAAGATAAATAAAAATATAACATTCTATTTAGGTTGTTTTTAGACATTTATAGTTTAAAAAAATGTTTTTCAAGTTTATCAAAACATTTTTAACATTTAGATATCACCAAGATGTATTTTGTACTAAGTTTTAGCAACGCACACAACCTGACGTCCTTTTTAGCTAAAGATTAGAAAAAAGGTGGGAAAACTCCATATGGTTCTTTTAAAAAGTAAAAGCAATTAAGTTACACATTTTTGTGTGATTTGTCAAAAATATTAAAACTGTAAGCATTTCAGTAATATCCTTACCGTAAGAAGCAGTTTGTGTATTCTGCATGAAACTGAAGCCACAACCATCAGGATGTACAGGAAAGTTGTTTTCATTACGCGAAACATGTTTCATTTCTAAAATATAAATAGCGCACAACGAAATTATTTACGCAAATTTGATAAAAAATAAGAAAATCTTAATTTTGACTTCTGGTATTATGTATTTTAACTACAGATTACAGAGCATTCAGTGCAATAGGCATACACATAGATTAGGTACAGAAAATGGGGTGATTAGGGACAAATTCCAACTTGATGGACAATTTTAAGGTACTTGTTGATGTTTAAAATGCCATATCATGATCGAAATGATTGAGTCTTGGGGGTATCTTTGTTATCCAATTTAAAGCTATGCAATTACCATTCCAGTTTAAGCAAAAAAGAACAAAAATAGGTGCTATCCCTATTTACCCAAAAATAGTGGTTATTGGGGACAAAATTAGTGTTAATAGAGAAATTTGCTAGGGCTGCCACACCTTGGTTTTAATTAATTAATTAATTTAGTTGCACTAACAAAGTGATCATCAATAAAAACATTGAAAAACTGACAAAAGTACATGGCAGATGTCACCTCAATTATAAGTGCAATCGACAGTGCATTGACAACAAAAATAAAAAATATATAACTAAAACTTGAGTACATTTAATTAATTATGATTAATTTATATTTACTTGGGAAATTATCCGCAGCAGATTTTTCCTATAAGCTGTGAGACAATTAGAAAAAACACCTATTTCATCACTTAAAATTAGTTCAGCGCAATCGGACAACTCCGAATAAACGTTGACGGAGACCGCACTCCCGTGCACATTAATGTAGTCCCAAAGGATTCTATTTAAGAGAGAGTAAGCACCTAAATTCGAAAGAGTGAGCTTTCTTATAAGCGGTTTATATTTCTTCGTTCTTAGTAAGTACTTAGGGGCTGATATTTTTAACTGGGTTAAGAGATTAGGTGTGGCCTTTATTCCTTGGATTAAATAAGTGGATATCCCAATCAATACATTGTTATGTATTTAGACTTCATCTTAAAACTTGACTTACCAACTCATCTAAATCATGAAAAATCGTAAATAACCTTTTGTAAAAATGAGTTTTATCATCTTTTTATTATTATTAAAATGTGTAACCTTAACCGTAGGTTTCTTATAGGGCATCCCGCGGACCGCTGACCTCAGCGTCCCAGCTAGTTTTTGAATAAAATTGCTTACAGTGCAAATTACATTAGAAAATTACCAGGAATTACCACGACTAACATCTGATATACATCTACAACAATAACGAATAGATACTAATTTATCAGACTACTACTAGATAATAACATTTTCTTATTAAGCTCAAGTTCCGAACAACAGCATTCAGACTGTTGATCTACCGAGAAATATTACCAGCTTGATGGAAGATCTGAATGATGTAAGTACATCACCAAATATAGTTGAAATAATTAATTTACTCATATTATCAAAATATCGTTTTGAAATGTTATGTAAAAAAAAATTTTAAAGGATACCTAATCTCAAATAACTGTATGTGGAGAGTGAACTTAAACAAAATACATTTAAATAAAAAAGTACACGACAGTGGTATTCAAAATTAAATAATGGAAGTTAATTGAAGAATTAATTTATAGACTTTTTTCATTCTTTAGGTGTTCTTCATTCCTTTAAATACTTATTATGGTGATTCACATTTTTGCCTGATTTCTTCTATTCTAATGTAATCTATCTGTATGTGAGTCGACTATTATCAAAGCCGGCAATGTGACTTTTGGACAATTATTGGTAAATCAGAAAAACGAATTATTGACTTTGTATTCCATTGGCAGTCACAAAACTCTTCTGAACGACATCTTAGATAAATAACAGGTTAAGTATTAACCTTTATTTAATGCAGGTTTTGAACCGTATTCTTTGAAGGAGACCATTATATTCAAATCAATCTGTATTGACATATCAATAACATTTTTTTGTCCAAATGCACAGATTGCCACCTTCGATCATAGACGACTCATGTATGTTATTTAAATATAATGTATTCTTCATATCTAAACTCCAATTTATACTCGATTTCTGGTATATTTTCAAGCCACTATCCAAGTCTACGGCTGCTTGTACAAGTTCAGTATACGACAAGAGTGCTTGATCGCACATACAATTGCTCTTATCGCTCATATTTGTAGGATCTAAGTCCAAAGTATTCGGAGCAACTCCATGTTCAGAGGAGAATAAATTCGCGCTGGATGCACTAACCTTCCAGTTTCATGTTAATCAGATGTTAAAAGGACTTACGCCATCGTAACATTAATAGGCACTTAGTCGGACCTGTATTCAATAAACTACAAAGCTAGCAACCTTTAGCAAGTTTAAGCTGTCTGGCTTGTGTGTGTGTGTGTGTATTTAGTGCATGGTTCATTTCATTTCATTTCATTTCACTCCATATTACAATTTTTCATAATACTATGAATATTAATTAAAATAATACCTTACTTAAAGTACCTTAGTTACCGGGTCATAAAATCCCTTTAAAAAAATAAAAGAAAATATCTCTTACTAGTCTGTGGCATTGTGTTTGCGACGGTCGATAATAGTCGATATGAGGGGTTTATGGAGGGGCAAGATACCTACGGGGTAGGACGGCTGCACCTCGAATTTTTTTGTTTCAATTAAGCAGAGTTAAAAGGAAAATTCAATATTACTCTGCTTATAACGGTATATAGTGACTTCTTAATTATTCAACGTGACACGAAGTTATTATAAACGGTATTATAACAATAAATTACTGTTAAACGTTAAGAAAACTAAAAAATTTTATCAATCGATATTTCTAAATTTTACATTCACTTCTACATATAGCATCATCATGGGGTCTACTGTGGCTAGAATGAGGCGTATGTGGCGGTGCATGTTTTCTCCTCGACTCTACAAGATTTACTTCGATGGACGACAAGAGGTAAGTGTACCAATGAAGATAAACATTTACATTCAATCTTTCATATTCAAGTACTTACTCAAGTATTTGCTGGAGAACTGCTATTCATTGTTAAGGGCCTTGCCCGGGTGCAATATCCTTGACAAATCCCTTTCCTCATACTAAGTCTGAATGCACCAGTAGGTGAAAATATTACCAATCAATATCCACACATTTTATGAAAATAGTAGAAAAATAGACCATGTGTCTTTTAAAAACAAAATGAGAATTGAAATAGCTATTGAAGAAGACATACTACAGATTTTCTTAACTGAAATATTAAGCAACAAATTATTAATCAAAAAAATGTTTGGCAACTATGTAATGGCGGATGATTTTACTATTATATAGAAAACAATTTCTAAGTTAGATGAACTTAATGATTTTAGTTAGAGAAAACAGTTGTTATATAAAGTAAGTTTTTTCTTATAAATAAATAACTGGGAACAAATCACATACTGTCATCTGGCCCCAAATTAGGATTCTCTATATTGTGGGTATCAGAGACTGTCATTCGTACTACATTTAAATTTAAACATATACATATATAGATAATAAACACCTAAACAAAGAGCAAACAAACCTGACCATCACACTAATGTTTGCCCTGTGCTGGCACTGAACCTACAACTCTCTGCCCAACCGTCAAGGGTACTAACTACTGCACCACTGAGTCAGTCAAGTCTGATGTGAATATGAAATGATTGATTAAAATTTAATCACAACTATTTAAATATTTTATTATAATTACTGTTTCATATCCACGCTAGCTTCTTCTTTTTCTCCATCTTATTCCACTAGCTGGGGTCGGCACAGCTGATTTTTCTCTTCCATTCTCTTCTATCAGGTGTCATGTCAACACTCACTCCTCACTCTCTCTCTCTCTCTCTCTCTCTCTCTCTCTCTCTCTCTCTCTCTCTCTCTCTCTCTCTCTCTCTCTCTCTCTCTCTCTCTCTCTCTCTCTCTCTCTCTCTCTTTCTTTCTTTCATATCGTCATTCACACTCCATCCATGCTAGCATTAATAGGAAACTGAAAAAAGCCAATATTTTTTGTCAGAAAAACTTTCCCTGAACAGATTTAGGTGCAGTAGTACAGGTTAATTATCAGAATACTAAGCAATAAATAAACGACTTGAGGAAGTCGAGAATCTTTTATTTGGAAAATGATTGATACTTCAAAAGAAGTCTATGTATTTATCAGAGTTGTTTTTGAATCTACCTTGAGTCTAAAACAAAAGAATAATCAACTTTAAAATTGAGAAGAATCAATTTAAGAAAACATTGTGAAACAATTGTAATGCAGATTTCAGGGACAATTGGTGATGTACTTACACAGATCTTTTAGGTAAAAAGGTGTCAAAAATGCAACAAGATACACCAAGATGCCAGCCACCTTTATGGTATTTATGTTGTGTCTATAATCCCCAGTTAAACTAAGTTTTTATAATAATAAAAAAGTTTGGTGAGTTGGAAGCTCCCAATAAGATAAATAGATAGGTGCATTTTTTTTATTACACTAAACAGATGCAGCTTTCTGTGAAAACACTGGTGCATTTTTTTATTGAATAGGAAAGCTAACTTTGTAACGAGAAGAGTGTAGAGTTAAGGAAGGATATTTCAAAATTATATCTAGAAGTAATAGTTCTTATTTGACATATGTAAATGCAAAAGTATAATAAAAGAAAAAAATCCGATTCAATAGTGTTCAATACATTCATTAAATGTAACAATGGTACCACCTCGATGATAAACATGGTAAAAACAAATAAAAAAAAAACATGAAACGTTGACATGTATGTATAAGATTGAAAGAAATACATACATAGAATTAAATAAAAGAGTCCGTGTATCATTTCGGAATTACAAATTTTATACAACGGCGATGTCATTTTAGTTTCGAAAAAAGAAGTATTTCATAAACTTTATCTAGGTAGGGGTAGGTTTAATTTCACTCTACAGAAACAGCTACTATGTAAACTGCTAAAGGTATATAATTGAATGATCGATTGACCTGGACGGTCGCGTCGGCGCACTGCAGCCATTGATTTTTCAACTCTCTGACTGCAGCCGTATTTCAGGAGTATGCGTTGCAAGCATCCTGCAGTTCATATTGATCGATATTTGCATTGCGAATATTATTTAATTTTGTTTTTCAACAACTTTTTTTATATTTATAAAAACTTGTAAAATTTATTTAAATCTATTCACTTAAATAACGACCGATTTTTTAACTTCATAATTACTGATCGAAAAATGATGCGCTGCTGAATAATAAAAATGTATTTGTTTTTTACGAAAACAATAAACACATTTCGCTCACTCAGAAGTTGTAACTAAGCCAAAAAGAAGGAGCCTAAATGACAAAACATTTTGAAACATTATTATTCCGGAACGTAAACTAATGTTCCTTCTACTTTACACTCAAAGTACTCAAACTACGTTGAGGCTTAATATGGAATTTTGTTTATTTTAATTACGTCTAAGATTGGCGAAAACCGAAAAAAAAAACACTTATAAATTTATTTATAGCTTTAACGCACGTAATAAAAGATAAAACTATTATACGTTTTACATGTCATGAACTAGATTGGAGTTCAAATTTCTTTCTAATAGCAATTAATCATTTAGCATATTTTGATTTTATCATAGCAATAAAAATAATAGAAGCACAAGACTTAAAGTACAACTCTTATACTGCTGCTATTGGGCTTAGGGTTTTTTTTATTATATCACAATTGTATTCAAACCTTATTCGACAGTATCAAGTTCAAAATGTTTTTGATGAGTGAAATCATAACGTTATGTCTGGTACGAGTTTTTGATGACTAGTAGCATGAACCTTTTTTAACATTTTTTAAATAAACGTACACGCTGCGCCGTACGTACCAGTATTGCGTTAATATTAAATTTCTCCCGTCATGACTTACGCGAGTGTGGTGTTCGCTCACGCGGCCCGCACACACATAGACACCCTCCAATCTCTACAATCCCGCTTTTGCAGGTTAGCCGTCGGAGCTCCGTGGTTCGTGAGGAACGTTGACCTACACGACGACCTGGGCCTCGAATCTATCCAGAAATACATGAAGTCAGCGTCGGAACGGTACTTCGATAAGGCTATGCGTCATGATAATCGCCTTATCGTTGCCGCCGCTGACTACTCCCCGAATCCTGATCACGCAGGAGCCAGTCACCGTCGCCGCCCTAGACACGTCCTTACGGATCCATCAGATCCAATAACCTTTGCATTAGACGCCTTCAGCTCTAACATTAGGAGCAGGCTTAGGGACCTCGGTAACTGTACTCGTCGAACTCGACAAAGAGTTCGCCGTGCAACCTAACCCATGAATCAGCTCGCTGAGTTTCTCGCCGGATCTTCTCAGCGGGTCGCGATTCCGATCCGGTAGTAGATTCATTCGCGAAGCAGCTACTCTTGAGCTGTTAGGTCTCCTTCGGAGGCGCTCGGGTAGCTGTTAGCAAATCCCACCCCTCCTGGCTGAGCCTTTGCTCGCCCACCTGTCCTGGTGAAACTGGAAAGGCCTCCGGGCCACCAGTAATCTTTCAATCATATAAAATTAATTTTTTTTTAGGATCCGTATCGCCCGGTCGGAGTTGAAAAGATTGGTGAAAGGACCCTTGCAACGGTATCTATCGTCTCGAAATATATTTTTAATAAATTTAAAGAGACACCACTGAAAGGTTTTTTTTTATTCATTGGTTTATTATAATATTTACAGGCCTATACCGCTATCAGAATCGGTTATTATGCAACTCCATTGATCTGCCTATACATAATCCAACGTGGCTTTCTTTCAATGGAAGAAGTAAAAACTTTAATGCGCTTCTTCGGAGGCATCGGCTGTATAGCTACTGTTTTCTTCGTAATGCGAGCATATGGAAGATCTTACAGTCCGAAATATTTGAAATTCATTGACACTTTGGACTCTCCCATGGACGACAAGAATGCGTATCTGAAGGCGATCAGGAAATACGATTTCGACTTCTCCGCTTGGCCTGTAACCTTTACCGCTGATCCCGAAGAAAGGTCAGTGTTCTAAGTATAGGAGTGTTCTAAATATCTAGGAGTGTTGTATAGTTGTATTTGGCCTCGTATTCGCTATCTGATTACGATAATATCAGTATTTAATTTTTGATGGCCGTACATACGATCTAGCGGACATATCCTGAATGTCCTCTACCTTGAACCATGGAATCTGACTCAGTGGTTGAATGGCCATCCCACACTTCAAACCGGATCGCGTGCTATCTTCGCGGTGTAAATGAATAGGGCTGTGGTACTTAACTGTGTCGGTTCATACCACGACCTAATGCCAGTAAATATGAATTCTTGATGGTAATAATATAGACTGATTGAATACCAGATTAATTCCTAGGAACTTGTTAATTTCTTTTTTTACGAAACCTACGAGAAGTGGTGGAGTTAGTCCTCTTCTAAGCCGCACTGGCTGCTGAAATGTTGTTGACGTCTGTAAAGTTTAATGTTCAAGCACATCTCTGTTGCAGATTACAATAGGAAATATAGATTTAAATAAAACGCGTAAGGACTATATAGTATCATTAACTACTAACATTTTATTCTGACAGGCAAGAGAGCTGGCTGCAGAACCACCCTTTTGCGAAATGCGCGAACATGGACTTACCTGTTTATCAGAGGGTTATAATCCAAATTTTGGCTTTTATTGCGGCCCATACCTTCGGTATTCGTCTCATCTACCCAGGATCATTGTTCTTGATACATAATCTGTTATGTAAGTGTGGAATGATTGAGTAACTATTTAATTATAATTCAATTATTATGTTTATATATTCGATCTCCGGTAGTGGGTCTGTATACGGTGCGGCCATTGTGTTCTTTTATATAACGTACGTAATTTATTAGAGATGAAACGGATATCCGGTAACTATCCGATATACGGCCATGTTTTCACTATCCGATCTCGATCCGATTTTGTATAGTACCACAATAGGCTGTGGATAACTTTTATTTTTATAATCGTACGTCAAAAGTGATTGTTTTATCAATTAGTTTGTTTAATACTCAAAATTAACAAGTGGAAAATTGTAGTGAATGAATACCAAATCGTCGTACCGAGTCGTCGCGATCTCTGCGTACGTGCGATAACATCCGAACGCGCATGAATATTTCCGAAAGGGCCGAATATCCGGCTCTCCGGTCTCGCAGTTTGCCGAATATTCGGTATCCGGTATCCGGCCAAACCACTATCCGTTTCATCTCTACAATTTATTATTAATCAATTGGTGCGTGTCAAGGGAGCGGTCTGCTCAGTGGACGCACTCAACTCGTCGAGTACTACAACGGTGAGCGTGCCAAGATCTGCACTTCCGACGGAAACCATATCGAGACAATGTTCGTAGAAAGCCGACACAAGTCATTCAAAGGTAGGACCCTGATCATCTGCTGCGAGGGAAACTCTGGTTACTATGAGATTGGCGTTATGACGACACCAGTCAAAGGTGGATTTTCCGTTCTCGGCTGGAATCACCCTGGCTTCGGCGGAAGCACTGTGAGTAAAAAAACGTCAGATTCGCTAAGGAAATAGCATTTATTGTACTCATGATTATGTTGTTTTTAGGGAACACCATTCCCGGATCAGGAAAAGCGTGCCATGGACGCTGTAATCCAGTATGCCATTTACGAGCTTTTCTTTGCCCCTGAAGACATAGTGATTTACGGATGGAGCATCGGTGGTTTCACAGCCGCATATGGTGCCGCTAACTATCCGATTAAAGCATTGGTAAAATACACACTATTATTAATTCCCAATTTCAATTTGAGTCATAAATATACCTATTATTCACAAAAGGGGTGCATACAATCTTAAGTAATTTTAAATTAATTCAATGTTATACATATTATGAACATATATGCTTCTACTTTAAAGGATGATATAATATTTATTTCGTTCCACCGTACAGAAAAATACGGTAATAAGCCATTCATAAAAATTGTAAACTTCGAATAGATCCTGGACGCGACCTTCGATGACCTTTTGCCGCTGGCCAAGAATCAGATGCCTTCCTCGTGGTCTCGTCTGGTGAAGGAAGTAATTCGCTCTTATGCGGACCTGAACATTGGCGAACTAGTCAACCTGTACGAAGGACCTCTTCAATTGATCAGGAGGGGTGACGATGAGATTATTTGCTTGAGGTACTTATTAGTTACACGATAGTCTTATTCTTGGAACTTCAATTATTATTTATTAAACTGAAAGACAAGGTCAACCCGATGATAGCCATGATGATGATGATGATGAAATTAAAGAAAAGTTGACTGTCTTCGTTTATTTATTTATTTATTACACTTCATGTAAAATTTACATTAGCAGAGTTAATGCCTAAGGCATTCTCTACCAGTCAACCAAAGGTAGTACAGAGTAAATAGTGGTAGGTGCAATGAAAATATTAAGTTACGAATACATACACAAAAAAAGTATATATATATATATACATATATCCACAATCACATATACACACACATACATACATACATACATACTTAAAATAGTTTATACAGTATTAAAGGAATATATTAATAAATTTCCTTAACAAATAAATTTATCTTAATACGTTCATGAGATTCTGCTAACTTTTCCAACAGCATTCGCCGAACCAGGTTACTAGGTAGTAGGTACCTAAGATTTTAAAAACGCTGAATGGTCTTCTGAACTCTGTTCTTTTCTACTAAGCGTTTGAAACTAGGTTTACGTGTGTCTAGTGCGGATTAGACATCTTCTAATTCAACGGTCGACAATCCTCATAGTTGTATATAACCGTACTCGTCGAACTCGACAAAGAGTTCGCCGTACAACCTAACCCATGAATCAGCTCGCTGAGTTTCTCGCCGGATCTTCTCAGCGGGTCGCGATTCCGATCCAGTAGTAGATTCATTCGCGAAGCAGCTGCTCTTGAGCTGTTAGGTCTCGTTCGGAGGCGCTCGGGTAGCTGTCCCACCCCTCCTGGCTGAGCCTTTGCTCGCCCACCTGTTCTGGTGAAACTGGAAAGGCCTCCGGGCCACCAGTAAATATTCAATCATAAAAAAAAAAGTTGTAT